>NC_080107.1:17585000-17770000 GCF_950005125.1 Chionomys nivalis | reverse complement strand
GGCCTGATTCATATCTCCTCATACCACTCGGTGGCAAGGCTGACCCACGTTGCCGACATTCTACATATCACTGAGACAGGGAGGTGAAATTTTCCTGCTTTCAGTCTAATTGTCTTTGACAATCGCAGTGCCTAGTGCTACACGACTTGTGTTGTATTTAAAAACAGGGGAAAGAGGAGAGACTTCTTCATTAAAGATGCAGTATCCCTGGTTCACACAAATGCATCTGGCAGGTTCAAAATCGAATGTCAACCAAAGGTCTTAGCAGACTGGGAGCTTCAGTTCGTGTGTTGGTTAGTCACAAGTACAGCTGGCTGTGAATTCTGAAGTACTAACAGCTCCATGTTTGCTAATACAATGCTTCATTAAATAGACAGATGATTCAAAACGGAAAGTTTTTACTTCTCTTAAGGAAAAAAGTCACATTAAAATGGAATTTTGAAGTAGTCATGTATGTTTTGGCACATAGGAAAAAGGAAGAAACCAGTTGCTTCTGGATAATGTGAAAAATTGATTTATTTTAAAGTTAAAATAGGTGGCGGTGAAAATAGCACACACATACACACACACACACTAATTATACTTACATTTATATTTATATATATATTAGAACTTTAGTGGCTTCAAGAGTTCAATAAACTATGTGCCTTTCACTCTGTAATATGGATTTATAATCAGGATTCCCAATTCTTGCTAAGTAAAAGAAGAGAGTTGGGGTACAGAAATATCTTTCTGCTTAGGGGTTGGATATATTTTCAGAAAAAGAGATTCTAAATGCCTCCAAAACATCTTTCCCAACTCAGAGATATATATTTAAATTTACAATGACCTATTGCAAGAATTAATTTGGACTTTTTTTTTTGATGTATTCTTTTCAAAACTGCATAGCCAAGTACTCAGCAACCCATGAAAATTGACCTTGCATTTAGTATAGCCTCTGGATAGCTTTTATCAGTTGTCCAGATGGTGTTTGGCCTATGTATTTCAGTGGAATGGTTTATTTTCTCCTTGATAGGTTTCAAATGCACAAGAAAACATTATACCCGTCTATCTGCATTTGAGTAGAATGCAAACTGACTAATAGATAAACATTCTGTGTGAAAGTAAATAGCCTTAACTTCTACTGCCTTCACATTTCATTGACCAGCTCAGTCAGCACAGTTCTACATACTGTCACTAATGTTCTAAATATTCTGGAGGGAAGCAGGCTGCCAGAGTAAAGGATTTTCATTTGTATCCCCTCTAAAGTCACTATGAACTACCTCATGAATTTCTATTCATCTCTCTACGGATGTAGTTTCCCTCTTTTCCTTCGCATCCCTGTTGGAAATGTTATTACAGTCGTGAGGAAGGGAGCTAAGGGTTGTAGAGAAGGCTGGTTGGATCTCCTTCCTGGATAGGAGCGGACTGACTGGTTCATTACCTCGCACTCATTAGGATCCTCCTCCAAGTTCTAAATGGTTCAAGAGAGGCCAAGGGTAGGAGGCCCATTTACTCAATGCACATGTCCACTTCTGAAGATCTGGAACTTGTTCCTACCCCAAGCTCTTAAATGGCCAGAAAAGGGGTCCTGATTAGGCTAGTCCATGGAAGCGTTTATAACAATGTCACATGGAATCAAAACCTAGAGAAGATGGTGAGACGGTCAACTTTCCCAGTTTGCTAACATAATCCTAGACCTGCCTAGGCTAAATGGAAATCACATGTAATTTCAGCTTCTGCTAAATATATGTATCCCAGACCATTTCTATCTAAAACTAATCTCAAGTCATTCACATCTCAAACAAATTTAAAGCCACTTAAAGCTGAAAGCCAAGATGTATGACTTCTGTTATCACCATTGTGAGAACAAAACTCATCTCATGTATTTGGCATTAAGTCTCGCAAACCACACACCACAAAACGTGGGTTGATATTGGATTCTTGAAACTTGACTAAAGAAGACTGGGTTTGTCACAGCTTGCCAGATGTGTTTTAGTGAACACAGCCTATTGGTGGAAATGAGATGTGAGGTCTTAAAAACAGAAGAGAGATCAGTGCTGTGCGGGAAAGCTAACTTGTGACTGAGATCAATATGGGCCCACGAGTCAGTGGATATTAAAATCTTCTTAGCATGGGCAGTGCTCAGGGGAGATCCAGAATAGGACTCTAACATTTGTTCATTTGTAAAAAAGCAGAAGTATCTTAGACTCATTATCATTTTTGTATCCTTAATGAAAGGCACTGTTTTTCAGATATGGAATATTTATATTTAAGAACAGTGTTCATTGATAGACTTTCAGAGTATATTAAATTCTAGTTCATTTGCTCCATTTTAGCAACATGAAAAATAAAGAGGGGGATTACTAATCAGACATCATAAAATTTTGAAATACCATGAGGTCCTCATTCATTTTCTCTGTGTTAATATTTCAGAGAAATAATTTACAGATGAGATAAGAAAAAAAAACACCTTTTTTTTGAAGGGAAAAAATAACAGAAAGGCCTTTCATGGGGCTGCCATTGAATTTATTTAAAATTACCTTAAAATTACATCACTTATTGAATACACAAAATGCCAGTGCTTTGCAACAGTTACTGCATCTCTATTTAAAACAAAACAAAAAACGAACAAAGAGAAAAAAAAAAAAAGAGGGGTAAAACCCAGGAAAATACATTCAAAACGCTTGGCTGTTCTGCTTCGGCACAGGGAATGCCAGGGAAAGCTCTGTCCTGCGCTGTGACCGTGAGAGGCAGTGGTGAACATCAGCCAGCTTCCCATGAAAACCTGCACACAACACATTACAGGGGACAAAGGACGGTCTGGTGGGAAGCAGGAGCAGAGGTGGGGACCGAGAGAGAAACACCACATATGCCATGCGGTAGTGTTCAGCAGTGAAGGAAGGCATGAAACACTAGTGCTTTGGGAAACTAGATTATGGCAAAAAGAAAAGAAAAAGATGGAAGAAACCACAACACAACAACACGACAAAACAGAAAAGTCCCACATTCGGCAAGCCCTACTGTGGTCGACATGTCCATGTCTAACTTCTTACTGGACTTTCCAAAAGAAACGTAAAGAAACGGAGGTAGAAATGAACATGGGAGAACTACAGCCGGGGGGTTTCAAGATGAAAAGCCAACATGCACTGTGAAGTGTGAAGTCAAGATGAGGGACAAGGGAAGAGGACATGGAGAGGCTCTCTGTGGAGACGTAGAGTTCGTTGATTTTTTTTTTTCTTCTTAATTTGTGTGTTTGATTTGGTTCTATCCTCTGCATTCTGTGACATGGCACGGCAAGCCTAGAAACTCTCAGTGACTAGAATGGCGACACCCGTTCCCAGCAGTGTAAGAGAGAGAAAGAGAGCTTCCAAAATAAAACCTCCACCACCTCCACCCCCTCTCCCATGGCAGGAAAAGGCAGTTACAGATTCTACATTCTGTCACTTCCAAGGTCCTAGATAGGTCTGCGGCTGACTGCTCTAAACACTAACAAAACTGAATACATAAGCCTTCAATTAACCAGTGTAGCTATTATGAACATTTTCACCTAATCATCAAAAAGAGCAATGTATTAAGAACCCTTCAGTAATTGTTCTGCTCTGGTTAATTCCCCATATTTTGTAAGAGAACTTTAAAAAAAAAAAAAAACTTCCGTTTCTATTTTCAATGGTAAATATTCAGTTGTATCACACTTCAGTAATTTTTCCGGATACATTCAAAGTAATTTTCCTTGCCATTCTCCAATTGTTGAGGTAAACATACATTTTAATATAAAGTAACATCAAAGCCTAGCCTATTACTCTCAGCAGTACATAGTGCTTTTAACACATTCCTTTGAGGTACTGGACAAATCACAATCACTTTCCTGAGTTTTTGCAGACAAGAACATTAAAAGAAATGAACTGCAGAAATTAAGGTCCAGATCACCGTTACCCTGTGTTACCTGTTCTTAGCTTAACACTGCAGAACAGACAGGATTGAGGAATACTGTTGCTCTTAAAATGGCAAAAAAAAATCTGGTTTTCTGTTGTAACACGACCGTTCATCTCTTTAGTCCAATAATGTTTGAAGTTAAAGCTCTTTATATTAGCACATGCCACCAATGTAATTGTGAGGCAAACGAAAAAATAAAGCACCACTCCAGGCACTTGACAGCAACTAAATCTCGAGAACAGCAGAATGGAATCAACACACGAGGTTCATGTCCTTCTGAAATCAACACACTTGCACCTTGCGTCTAGGTGAGTGTTGTCTTGCTGGAACCGATCATCCGAGCATCCACATGGATATACTCTCTGTCATCTGGGGCTTTCCAATCGGAGGCTCTCATCTGATGCATGTTTCCTCCAAAGCTACCCTGCCTCCACAGACGCAGCGCAATTGTCGTGTTCCCCAGTACCCTCTGCAATGGGAACACTACTGGAAAGGGGCTCTATTCCCTATGTAGCAGGTTTTATGTGTGTGTGCCAACATTCATTACATTTTGTTGTTGTTGTTGTTGTTTTTAACTTTTAAAGACTGAATCACTGACTGCAACCAAACATTTTGTTCCATTCAACATACATATCAAGCTCTTTCTGAGTTATGCTGGGCTGAATCTTGCAGAAAGCATTTTCAAAGTCTTGATACGTAACGGGCCTCAACTGGCTGGGCATAATGGCCGAAAGGTCTGTGGCTGGAATAGCGTGGAGAGGGCCCACCGCTGCTTCCTGACACAAATGAGCCACGTCGAGTCCAGAAAAGCCTTCCGTACGCTGGACGAGCAGTGCAAACTCCTTGTCATTGAGACAGTAATTGTGCTGTGAGAGCAGTTGTACTATTATCTGGTGCCTCCCTGTGCTGTCAGGAAGCGGGATTAAAAGTCTTTTCATGAAGTACCTGCGAAGAGATTCATCTATTTCTTCGGGTTTACTGGTGGCACAAATGACTACGATTTGGTCCTCAGCCGAAGTTAGTACAGTGTCCAGCTGCATCAGAAACTCGGTTCTCATCCGACTGACTGGACTGTGTTCCTCGCTCACTTGAGAGGAGAGAAGCATGTCAATGTCACTAACAAAAATCACCGAGGGCTGGCGACACCTGGCCACAAGAAAAGAGGCATGAATAATTTTCTCCGCTTCGCCTAACCACTTCGCAACTAGTCCGGAACCAGCAATTTTGAAAAACGTGGCCCCCAGCTGACTAGCTATGCATCTGCCCAAGAGTGTTTTGCCTGTTCCCCGAGGTCCAAAGAGAAGGACGCTCCTAGGCAAGGCCGTCAGCCCACTGAACGCATCGGACCTCAACACTGGCCACAAAACCTCCTCCTTAATGACAGCCTTCACCAGGTCAAGACCAGCTATGTCACTCCAGTCCACGGGAGGTCCTTGGGTGATGATCTCATTGGTGACTAGGTCAATGAGGTGCGTGTCAGTGTTCTTCAGTTGCTCGTCCACAGAGTGGTTCGATGAGGTAGCTGCACGGAGTCCCGGACCTTGCATTGGATGAGCGAGGAGCTGCCTAGGGTCTTCCCCGTGCTCACTCATGACTGGCGACGTGTACTTCCCAAAGGATTCACTGGATCTTGATCCCAGTGAATTTTTAGCAGTACTGTAGGAAGGAGGGGTCAGAGCCCTACTGGACTGACTGCTGAATTTCCTTTGCTGTTCAGAGGACATCAGCTGCTTTGTTGGCTTAAATGCTAAGGATGATGTTTCAGCATTTCTGTCAAAGCCATTCCCCCGATTCGCGTTTGAAATGCTGTTGTCGGGCATTCGGTACATAGGACTCTGGGTCGATCTCTGTTGGCCATAGCTGTAATTTCCGTAACTGGAGTCCATGTCTCCTTGCCCTGCCATATAGAAAGCTTTCCTTTTGAGAGAACTTGCCGAGCTGTTGGCCAGAGTAGAGGGCGCAATGGGCGTCAAACCATGACCCTGGTAGGTGTAGCCAGGAACGGTAGTGGGGGGCAGAGGAGTGGGAGCAGGAATTCCTGAAGGCAGGTATGCAGAAGGAGGTGGGGGCGCTCCACCAGGGCTGTACCCAGACCCCACGGCAGTCTGAGGAGGATAGCTAGCAGAGGGATAGCTGTAGCTCGAGAGATTGGAAGTCCCATTGTAGCCTGGGACCAGGGCTGGTGGGGGAGGAGGAGGGGGCGGTGGCTGCAGGAGCCCGGAGCTATGCAGTGGCGATGGATGAGGCGAAGGAAGTGCAGGTGTGGGCTGGCTACTGTATGTAGAATGCAAATACGATCCGTTGTATCCTGGAGCATATTCCTGAGATGGGAGCCCTGAATGAAGACTAGGTACTGTGTGGCTTCCACAGGTACTACTTGAGTAACTTGGTTCTGTCAGGTTGCTGGCCACCCCAGGGGAGCTCCCTATACTTGCAGAGACATCTACAGGAGGGAGGGCTGAACTGACACCAGCTTTGCTAGCAGTGATGACATCCGGAACACAGTTCATAGGATAAACGGCTTCTGAATTCAAGGAAGGCTGCCAGGGTTCGCTCTCGTTTTTCCGACCATTCACGAGTCCTGATGGTGTGTCTGAAAAATTGCTGAGAACAGGCCGGTCCACGGGACCTTCCAAAATGCCAGAATACTTCTCTGCATATTTCTTCAGAAGGTTGGATGCAGTCAGAGCAGATATGTCATCATTTGCCCAGGCGTACTGGTAGGTGCGCTGCAAATGACCTCTGTAGGCTTCAACTTTGTGGGCAGGAGACCGAGTGGTTGAGGTGATGTCAAAGTGCTGTTCTGGCCACTGGGCATGCTCCGGCGTCCACTGCATCTTCAAGCCTAAGTATTTGGGGGGGAGGGGGGAAGAGAGTAAATTTACTTAGACATTCATCAAAACTCTTAAAGCTTCCTCCCCTTAATAATATAGACATGGGCAAGGATCCTCCCAGATTATAATATCTATTGTGATCTCTATAATACAAATTTTTCAAAGTGGGGTAAAAATCAACCCTATAAAAATATAAATCCAATGTAAAATAAAACTATGTAGAAAACTATATATATATATACATATAAATATATATATTTACAAGCCTTATTGCTGTCAATCCCATCAAGTTACTTGTTAACCACACACACTTATACAATGTCTATGTACACACGTAATACTGTCCAATTAGAATTCAATCATGGTCGCTTGCAATGACACACACATACATTTTAATATCTGGTATGCAATACTGCTAGCATGTATGCCACCTAGTTATTCGGTTCTCCCCATCGGTTTCTGTTTTCTATTTTAACAGTATAAAAATGAGACACAGCTGACAGGCCGCATCTGGGATCCCTCTCTTATTTGGTACTGAACACCTAGTTAGCACAGTATAATGCTCCCTGCACAGAACAATATGACACAGACATAGCAGGTCATTTCATAATCCAACTCTCATCTAAAGTCTTCCACGACAGTTTCAAATCTGCTTCGTGGAGTGCAGCAAAGCAATCTCCCAGGCAGCGCTCCACCGCTTTCATCGCACAAAGCCTACAACTCGGTATGAATTACAACTGGCTCCTTTCTGCCTCTCAGTTCTGTTGTTGAGTCTGGAAAAAAAAAAACAAGCATCACTTGTCTGTCGGGCTTCTAGTGTTGTTCTCCCTTCTCCTCTGGTAATCCTCCTCCCCTTATAGACTGCAAGGTACCAAGTGGGGAGAGAAGAATATATATATATATATATATATATATATATATATATATATATATATATACACACATACATATGAGAAAGAGAAAACAGGCAAGAAGGGATGATCAGAGTGGAGAACTGGACTCTAACTCCTTACATTTCTATAGTGAGCCATGTGTGGCAGAAACAGAAAGAATACGACTCAGCAATGAGGTCATAGGAGTAACTCCATCATCTGGCAGATGGCTAACTGAAGCCAGAGACTCCGTAGTAATCCTGAAACGGGTATTTTCTGACTTAAGAGAAAATACTCAGCTATTAGAATCAGACGGTCATTTTAATTTAGAACTTTTGAAAGGCTTTAGAAATTACCTGGTTCACATATTACACAAGCAGTACCGAAAGTGACTCATTTAAGGTGTACCCTTAAGGGTTTCATGTCGTTAGGTACCAAGGAGTATGGGAACTCCATTCTTCTATTTTTCAGTGCTTGTTCATCTTAGCTCTAATCTCTGCTCACTTGGAATGAACACTTCCTTTCCTGCTACAGCTGTTTTAAGATACCCTCCTTCATCTCTTTTGTATTACCCAAAGTGAATTTTGCAAACCATCTTGTGCCCTCTGGCTAGGAATCCTTGATAAGAAGAAGACCTGGTCTAAATGAAGCGTCTGTGGCATCGCTTGGTTCCCTTCTGAATTCCCCCAGCAGTGTTGACAGCTCTTCTCCCCTCTGTTCTCCTCCCCCAAGCACTCCAGCTCCTCACTGCCTGACTCTGGCTTCTGACATGGCCAGCGTTGACTGGCTGAGCTAAACTGAACAGAGCACACAGTTTGGTAACAGAATGGCATGTTGATTCCCTTCTGACTCCCTCTTCCTTGTTTGCAAAACCACTGCACCAGACAGTGGAAGTTAATTAGCAGGAGGATGCTGTGCTAATTGTGTTAATTTACAAGGTTTTAGTCAAAGAGAATCATGCCAGGGCTGGCACTGCTGTCATGCTTCCGACTTAATGATTAAGAAATACTGAAAACAAGGTGGGAAGGATTGCAGTAATTACACAATAAATGAATAAAGCAACAGGATTCATTTGCAAATATAGTTTACTGCAGTTGTACTCATTTGCATTTGGATTTTTAAAAAGGATCCATGCATCACCAACTCAGTGAAATTAAGTTTGAATGCTGCACAAGTTAATCAACCTCTCTCTCTCTCTCTCTCTGTCTCTCTCTCTCTCTCTCTCTCTCTCTCTGTCTCTCTCTCTCTGTCTCTCTCTCTCTCTCTGTCTCTCTCTCTCTCTCTCTCTCTCTCTGTCTCTCTCTCTCTGTCTCTCTCTCTCTGTCTCTCTCTCTGTCTCTCTCTCTCTGTCTCTGTCTCGCTTTCTCTCCCTCCCTCCCTGTGTGTGTGTGTTTAGTAAAAATACCAAAGATCATATATACTCTTTTGTATATGTAACAGACCCTTTAAACAGTCTAATCAATCAGTAAAACAGCATTGCGAACCCCAAAGAAGCACACCTTTATCCTTCCACTCAGAGACATAGGGAGGGGTGAGCAGAGCTCCAGGGAGAACAAAAGTGATTCTCCTAATTGTTTCTGCCTTCTCGATCATTACTTTCTTAGAGGAGAGAAATACACCACAAAATGGACAAAATGACTGAAACCACACTTAGAGGGGGGGAAAGATGCAATTTTAATGAAGCGGCTTCTCAGGAACCATACTTTCATTAAACGCAACTGGAAATGATTAAGGGCAAATCACCAGGAACCAATCGCAAGTCATCAGTATCTGCATTCTTCTTGCGTCAAGAGATTTATCTGAAGCTTTACAAAAAGGAGAGACTATAAATGTGACTGCAGTGTAGAACTAAAAGGCCTACAGATTCATTCATCCCATGACTATTTCCAGGTAATTTCCATTAGGATCATTTTTCCTTTAAAAAAAAAATGCCTGACAACACTGAGTAGTGAAAATGGTAGCACACGTGCCACGACTGGGCATTTTATTAGATTGATAAAGAGGAAACATAAAAAAGTAGCTCACAAAATAATTTAGAAGTCACAGGCAATGGAACTTAGCACAAGGCATGAGTGGGCAAGTACACACCTATGCATGTACACATACACACGTGCATGCAAGAACACAAGATGAAAGGATTCAGCTTCCTTCCAGTTAATTCCTATCTATTTGTTACAGTTAGTTAATAACTATGACAGAAAGAAATAACCTTTAATAAAAGTGAAACTGCTTTAAATAGAGAATAGTTAAAAAGAAAAAAAAGGCGTGGGGCCTCTCTTCCTGTCTTGGTTTAAATAAAGTTTTCTTATGAATTAATCATTTATGAAAATGCAAACCTGATTTTAATATGTTACCATTGCTGTAAGAGATAAGTCTATGCAGTTTGAGCAAAATGGATTGCCCACTTAAACAGAGGATTTATGTGCAGATTTAAATGTAGCAAAACTAATTGAATTTCCAAACATTTCTACTTCATCTGAAATTAAGTGAAGATCTTATCCATCAAAGTAACTTATTGGAATACTCACTCGATTGGATACGCTTATTGAGGTAATGAAAAGTTTATCTATGATTGTATACTAAGTAACCAAACCTTAGCAAACCTGAGACAGGAAAGCTTGAGTTCCGTTTAACCTGGAGGAAACAGGATTGTCTAAGAGAGCTCTGGAGTCATCAGTGCTATTTGAGAGCAAAGGATAATCTTTAAACATAAACTGGATCCTGATATTGTTGGGATCCACCAAAGACAGTGTTCAGCAGCCTGGTGGGGCCTTGCAAGCATAAAGGGCTGAAATCTTAGGATTAAGTGGAGGTGGCACCAAATCCATTGCGGGTGTTATCCTTGTTTACTGGTGGTGATAAGGTGGAAGACAATGTGGCACCCAATGTTCTTTGGACAAAGGTATCCCGCCCGGGTTTACTGCATTATTGCCACCCGTGAGAGCAGAAGGCTCCTGCCACCTAACCTGGTATTCACGCAATCAGATGAGTTTTTATAAGCAGCGTTGACGTGATTTTTTTTTTTCATTGAACATAGGAAAAAAAAAAGTCCTGGTAATGACACTATCTTACATTTTAGAAACTTGTTTCCAAAAACAGTAACTCCCACTTTTGTTTGGAAGCATTGTCCATAATATAAGAAAAATAAAAATCAGGAACAAGTTAGGCGTCTTGGTCCATGCTTCTAAACTTAGTATTGGGAGGCTGAGGTGGGAAGTGCATGAATTAGAAGACAGTCTATGCTACAGAGGGCTACCTTGGCTCGCATAACTTCTTCCCCATCCCCTCTATAGAATAGAGGAAAACAACACCTACAGTCTTTAAAGATAATTGAAAAATCGTTCAAAAAATGTCAACATTTACTTTGGGAAATAGGAGAAATTTATTACCATAGCTAGCACATTTTCACAGAAAAAAATGTATTTATGTTTCAAAATAATTAGCAAAGTTGTAGAAAATTAACTTGATGGTTTATCAGAAGTGTTATCTATTGATGGCAGATTCTATGGTGCAGTCTCTGAGGCTTTTTCTTCTGTTCTTGCCACAGGATGAACTGTGAATGTCTAAATGAGCATCTCTCTGTCTTGAATATGACAGAGCAGGGATATGTATGACATTTCCCACTCTTCTCATGATTGACCATTTTAGAATTTAGTCCCTAAGAAGTCACTACCTTACAGTTTGCATTTTGATCTTTAATGAGTTTTGAAGCTTAACCAAAATTACTAAAGTTCTGCCTCAGTTTCAGAAGTCTAACAAAAAAAAATAGCGAAAGTGCAGAGAATAATATATTGGAAGGGGAGATAATTAGAGATAAACAGGTAGGTCTCCTAGAATCTATTTTTAGCATATATTTCTAGAATTACCTGGAGGCACTTACTTAGTACTCCAACTTAATACTTGTGAGATTTAACAGTTCTAGGTCTGGTAATTTTATGTTTCAGCTGTGTTCCCATGGGGCCCCTCTGACTGTTGCTAAGGGCCTCTTCATCTGTAGCTTTCTTCAGTCTCATAAGGGTAAAGACCCAAGGCAAACACTGTAGTGTAGCAGGCTTGCTCTTGGGCACCTGCGCAGCAGTGCTCCTATGACCACATGCCCATAATGTTCTGTGGGTGACTGTACTGCTACCTTTTCATTATTTTTTAAAAAATACTTAAGAATCTTAATATAATATTTATCAAGATTCTTTGTAGAAAGCAATCGTTGTTGGAATAAACAGAGCAAAGTAATTATCAGGGTTTAGAGTTTCCATTCTCTGTTAATGCAGCAAATTCATCATCCCTAACGTTGGGAATGGCAGAACAAGTACATAGAACTTTCAAGATTCACCGGCCACAAATACAACTTTAGCAGAAAAGAACGTTCAGAAGGAGGGGCTGCAAACCCCTCTGGCTCCAGACACTGGCTCCCTGCAATATTTACTCATTGCCTCTCTTCAAAGGAGGGAGGAGCTAGTAAAATGTTTGGTCATATTCTGAAGCTGTCTTCCTTTGCCTACTCATCTTGAGCAGCAAGGAGACCAGCATGACCTCTTGGATCGGTGAAACTCGCCACTGCATTTCCTAAGGTTTGCTGGACTTAAAAGGCAATGTAAGAGTTAGGAAAGGGTGGAGGAAAAGCTCAGTGAATTTTGTCTCTACTCAGTTCCAACGAACACACTCGAAAATCAGTCATTTACAGTATGAATGCCATATAGATGTTTTCAAACTTATTTAGTAAACAAACTGAGAACTTTCTATATATAAAACCTTGGAGCTCTGTGAGGAAGTTAAATCGGGAATTTCTGCTTTGTTTTCTCTTAGTTTCATGTTATAATTTTCTTAAAAATCCCTTAAGATTAGACTCCTGTTTATTTTTATAATGGTCCCATCCAAACAAGGTTGCCCCCCCTTCCAGTTTGGGGTTTCATTTACTGTGCGTTCTGTAGGTTTGGAGACTATTATGTATAACAATGAAGATCTAGGGCCAGCAAAATGGCTCAGCCTAAAAAGGAGCTTGCACAAGCATGATGGTCTGAATTCAATCCTGATTCCTAAGTATAAGTGGAAGGAAAGAGCTCACTGCATAAAGTTGTCTTCTGTTTACACACACACACACACACACACAGAGAGAGAGAGAGAGAGAGAGAGAGAGAGAGAGAGAGAGAGAGAGAGAGAGAGAGAGAGAGAGTTGTATTTCATTTTTTAAAAGAAGTTCAGAACGTTATCCCACTCTCCTTATTCTCGTCTTCGGCTAAGTGCCTTGAGCTTGACTTCGCTGTAAAATGGACAGGCTAGTGCCAGCCCCTTACTAGGTTGCAAGACAAACTACAAAAAGAATGTTTTGTAAAAATATTTGCCAAGTGTGACCCACACAAACATTGCTTGTCTCTTTTATTTTGAAAATGCCACAGGTATATTAAACACAAAATACAGGGGCAAAAGAAAGAAAGAAAGAAAGAAAGAAAGAAAGAAAGAAAGAAAGAAAGGTAAAACTACTTTACTCTTTCTTCCTTCCTTTTCTTTCTTTCTTTCCAATTCAAGACAGCCACTGAACAGGAAAATTTCCAGTGTGAATGTTGTTACAAGGAAGCTACAGAAATTGTTTCATACTCAGCAAAACAAGGTGTAAGATCGCCATAATCAAAACGATGTCGGAATTCAAACTGCTGGCTGGGTGAGAAGGGACGGGTCTGTAACGCCAGTACGTGGAAGCAAGAGAATGACTGGATGTCTATCCTGAGCTATGTAGTGAGACTCTCTTAAAAATAAATCAATGGCTTTTATATCGTTTTATTTTTAATGTTATTTTTGTCTCAATTTAAGGGGTAAAAAGATTTACAAGCAATGACGGTTTTTAATCTGCAGTCTCAGATACTATGCACTAATACTGTCAGATAATTTTTCTCTTCAACTCACTTTCACGCCTCAAAATCCCAAACTGCAATCATCTAAAAACATTTCCCAATCCCACCATATTGGCATGAAAGAGTCCTTTTAGAGGCTGCTGAAGGTATTTCTGACTAATTGGTCCTCAAATCAAATCCAATTTGGCTACTTCACCCTCTGGCAGAAACACAGCTTTCAGGCAGGGAGAGCGATATGCAGTTTGCAATGTGGAGTTCAGTTTCTCCAGCACAGGATTCAATACACAGGTGCCTTAACGGTATTCAACAAACAAAACAACCTGGTCTCCATAGTTCTCATTTAAGACTAGTGAAAAGATGGGATACTTCACCTCTGTCTGGCAGTGGTATGCTAAATCTGGTAAGCAGCTTCCTCTCTGGACATAATACCCTGTTCCTCAGTCTTGTTTTCCCAGTACCTAACCCATAGCTTACGGGCTGGGTGGCTCATACCCCTTTAAGAGCTTCAAAAGCTGTAATTTTGCTTTCAATGAAGTGGATATCTTGAAAAGCAGCAATTGATTTTTAGTTCAAAACTTTTTTCTTTTTTTTTTTTTTTAAAATGTAGACCTTTTGAGAGGAAAAAAATTCCAAATACTATGTTTTAATAAGAAAGTATTCAGGGCTGGAGTGTTGACTCAGAGGTTAAGAGCATTGCCTGCTCTTCCAAAGGTCCTGAGTTCAATTCCCAGCAACCACTTGGTGGCTCACAACCCATCTGTAATGGGGTCTGGTGCCTTCTTCTGGCCTGCAGGCATATACACAGACACAATATTGTATACATAATAAATAAATAAATAAATAAATAAATATTTAAAAAAGAAAGTATTCTTGCCCTGTTAATCAGAGCACCAGAAAATGAATTGATGGTGTTTGTCTTGATGGTGTCATTAGGACAGCAGGGTGGAGTGGTAGATAACGGCGTGGTAAGAAACCTCATCTGTGATGTCAAACTCAGTTTTCCCATTGCTTGGATTCTCAGATATATTTCTCGCTATTTTCGCTAAGTCCACCTTCATCATTCTTAATATTCTCCCTTTAACATGCTATGGATACTGACATCACAGGGCAATACAAGATTTAATAGTCAACTACATCAACCTTAGTACAACTTTCAAGAGGTTAAGACACCCGCAAAGAGACAGATCGCGTGGAGGTGACGGAGCTTGTTTCACAGGTCATTATTTTGGGTTTATTAAGCGCTTGTGTTCATTACAGGCATAATAATTTGAACTAGGACGGCATATATCTTGTCCTTAAATTTAGCTTGTAGATAACTTATGATTTGAATCAGAGTCCCTGGAACACATTAAATTCTAGCTAGAGAAAGAAAATGTTTACTCATAAGAACCTGGCCAAATGAAACAGTGACTATTTGCCGATACTGCAAACCGAGGATGAAACTCACTATGTATGCAACTAATTGGTCATTATTTTTAATATGGAACTCGGGAGGTGGAGACAAGAGGAACATTGCGAGTTGGCGCCAGCCTTGCCTACATAGTGAGTTCCAGGACAGCCAGAACGGTATAGTCAGAACTGTGTTAGGCTTCATTGGAGAAACAATAAATAAAAATTTAAAAGATTCACTCTATGTATAAGAATAAAAGCAAAACTTATACAAAGCAAAGTATACCAAAGAAGGATATCTTGAGACCTTAGAGTTTGTGTTCAATATATGATTAAGATACGCACCATATGATTTAAAACACCTCACGAAATCGTGATTCTAATTCAAACAAGCACATCTTTTATCCCTGGGGGGGGTCCCCTAAGATTCCCATCACTTAAATCAAACTTTATAACTGAATACTCACAAACAAACCATGAAGCTTAAAACTACAAATGTGACATCTTTTTCTGTTCAAGGATGACGGACGTTTTAAAAAAATGGTTTTGGATTATAACAAAGTTCATAATAATAATAATAATCTTTAAAAAGTATAGACCAGGGCTACACTCTTTGTACCACCTAGAGTAATTCACAGTGTGAAATGAGCACATGTTCACGTACGATTGAGAATACAAAAGGGATTTGTACCCTGAGCAGCTAGTGCCAGCTGCCGTCGACCCACGCATGAGAAAGAGCCCGAGGTGAGAGGGCTGGCTTCTGCACACCAAGGCAAATGTTGCCCTGCTATGCCACCTCTGGATTTTAGGCAATTTATAATCAGTCACAACACTGCCTTGTTGTTAACCTTTAACGTTGTTACCTTCCAGCCCCTCATTTCTCACGCTGTCTCTTCCCCCACATATGTTTTTCAATCCATTAAGGCTATCTACCCTTCCTCCAGTTCTGTTTGTCATACAAAGATCATCACGACATACCACATCTGTCCATAGGGACTCGTGGAGCTAATGAATATGTATGTTCTGTGTCACAACCCGGCACTCCCCTTGTTCTGCAGAATCAATCCTCTTGTGTGTGTAAATAACAGGTGAGCTGTAGCATGCAGGAGTAAACGGGGTTAACACAACCAGAGACCCCCAATGCTATATTCATGGCATCCAGCCTAGAACAAGCAATATAGATACTAAAGTATTACATATTCCTAAAGTGTTTGAATCTTTCTTTTGAAAACGAATTTTGGTGATTCAAATTCCCACTGTTCCGAGACTGAGGTTATTAAGGCTAATTTGGAAAATACCATATAACCATATGACATGCATTTGCACTTTTAGTGACACAATCTAGGCTTGGTGGCATCTTGACTTATTAGTTTTCTGTTTACTTCGTCATTCATGATTCTTAACTGTTATGGTAACTGCTGTGCACACATAGCGAATTGTAAACATTTACTTGCCCATGAAGCCTTTATTAGAAATATCTAACCCCAATGCTTGACTTTGTTATACTTATTTATTTTAAATGTATTTTATTTGTGTGGGTGATCTGCCTGATTGTATGTCTGTGCACCACACGTGTGCCTGGTACACAAAAGGGCATAAGGTGATGTCACATCCCTGGAACTGGAGTCATAGATTGTTGTCAGTCACCACGCTGGTGCTGAGCATTGAACCCGGGTCCTGTTGAAGAGCAGCGAGTGCTCTTAACCACTGAGCCAGCTTCCCAACCTCTAATTTAATTATATTTAAATTGAATTCCATTCATGGTCACCTTAGCAACTTGACAAAGCTCAATTGACAAATTTAGAATCTCCACATACACCATGATTTTGCGAAAGATGGGGTTTCCATCCATATTCTTTTCTGTATTCCTTCACAATCTTCTTTTTAAGAGATACTTTGCATAGAACAAACAAGAAAGTTGCCTATTTAGGCTGATAGTTCTCTCTTTGAACAAGGAGTAAGAATTAATTTATATATTAAACCTAGCCTTTCAACTATTTTCCTTAAAAACTCTTTAGGTGAGTTGAAATCCTGAAACCACACACATACAAAAAAATTTGTTTAGGTTATTTATGCAATTTTCTCCTTTTTTGGCAATCTGTACATTAACTTTTAATGTAGTAAAGAATAGTGTCTTGGACAATGGAAAAATTCTCTATAGTGAGGGCTGGGTGATACAGTGCATGAATTCAGTGTCCTTCACTCTGGGGACCTCTGTATAATTTAATCCAGCCTGAAGACAATAACTTTGATCTGAAAGCAGTAGGAAAAGCCACATACAAAATGAGTTCTGGTAGGTTGTGCATTGTTATTTTCCATATGAGAAGACGCATGAAGACAAACTGCTTTAGAACACACTGCTATATGCCAGGAGCTCAAGGCAAGAGTTCACAGGAGCCAGGTGGGGTTTCATTACCTTTGTCTTCTTCACACACCGCTCTATTCCACAGTGAACTGATTACACAGGAGCTCCACCCATCTTCGGGGTGCTCTGAGTTCCAGATAAAGAAAGTGCGGTGCGAATGAAAGGCTAAACCATTAGTGCCATCGGCATATTCAACAGGGGAAGACAGGGAGTGCTGCACGAGGGGACAGTAGCAGGAGAGCGGGCAGTGTCCTCAAAGCAAGAAGTGTTTCCATCCTGGAGGAAGCAAACGCTCAACAGCTAAGCTACTGGAAACTGCTAAGAGCAGGAGGGACAGAGAGCAAGATACTCAATGTCAATCTCTAGCCTATGCATGTGCACACACAAGCAACTGCACACACATGGGTGCTGCACACACACACACACTCACACACAATCATGTCAAGATAATATTGGAACTATTCTTTTAATTGCTGTCAGTTGTGGTTGCTTGTGTTAAAAGAATAAGTCGGGCAACACCCCCAAATCCCGCTACTTTTTTTTTAAATTGTTATTATATTCACACAAATTCCCTAAGCATCAGCAAAGCCAGCATCCACAAAACTATAAACTGACACATATAAGCTTCACAGAAAGACAAATACAGGTGTGTGTGTGTGTGTGTGTGTATGTGCGCGCATGTGTGTAGTTTTGAAAAAGCAAAGAGAAATGGGAGGAAAGAAAGAGAAGTGAAACAAAGATTTTAATAACTGCTTTCATCCCGAAAGGAACCTATGGTTTCTTAGACTTACTATTGAGTATTTCTCACCCTGAAACACTTTCTAGCAGGCTTTTAAGGACAAGTGCTTTTGAGATTAGGTGCTGGGGACAGAATCCAGAGCCCTGTGCATGCTAAGCACATGCTGTGTAGCAGAGCTTACCCTCAGCCTCATGAATCACATCACGCATGTTCTAACTAACATGTATTGTGTACATCATATTTTTATCAGAGCAAGCATTATTTATTTTTTAATGTACATTTTTATTACTTGTGACTCGATCAAGATCAAAAGTCTCAAGAAGAAACACGTTTATAAAACTCAATCTTATTTACAACCTCAAAATACATTATGAATATTTATTTCTTTAATTGAGTACTTATTTTGGGAAACAACTGAGTTTACACAAAAGCAAAGACGTGTGTTAAAACATATAATTGGGTAAGGTGGGCGTAGTAGCACATACACAAGATTCAGGATGTTGAGTCTGGGATCCTGCAGCACAAACAAGCAAAAATAGCAACAAAACCACAGAACTAGGTAGGATACATTTGCTAATTAGACTGATTTCTGTGTTTTCTACATAAAGTGTTCTTTTTAGTAAACAGGCCATAGGCTTCATGATGAATCAATCATAGGTCCTTTGGCATCTTTCTGAGCACTGAACTGGTACACCTGGAAGTGCTCTCCTTTTTAATAATCTTTTAAGAAACCATAAGAATGACCATGAGGGGATGGTAATTCCACTTATATTTTATGTTTAATCCATGGCTATTATCTGATTACTTATCAAACTCGTGACGGCTTTTCGGATAAGTGTTTTTATCGTGCCTTCTTCTTTTTTTTTTATTTAATGCTTCTACATCTAGCCATTATTTTGATATTTTGCCACAGAAATTATTTTATCCAGTTCAATGTCAAATTATATTATACTTTTAAAGAATCTATTAAAGCATACCATGAAGTAGTGACTTACATCCCTTGCCATAGATCCCAGAAGCATGACAAGCATGACATTATTCCTGGGGAACCCGGATGACAACAATGACACAATGACAGCCTAATCACTTAAAGGCTTTTTACATTAAGGGTTTTTTTTTTTTTTCAATTTGAGCAGTAAAATTCCAGGCATGATTTAATAAGAGGTTAGCTGTAAAATGCTACTTAATAACACATTTTTTAAAAATTAAAAAAAAAGGTTTGGTCACTCTCAATTACTCCTACACACTTTCAGAAATATTGGTGCACATTCATAAAGCTTGTGTCTTCTCTCCATATATGTACATGATGATTAAAAATGGAACTGATAGTTGATGCTATGATTTTAAGTAGTCAGTCCATTGCTAAAATACAACTACAAGGTGAGTCCTTGAATCTGGAGAGAATAACCTCCACAAAATAACACAGGTGAATCAGGTTTTTAAGTTTCTATTCTCTTCATCACTTTATATGCCCAAGGAAACAGGAGGAGGGGGCAAGAGAAAGAAAAAGACCTGGACGGGAACCAAGGGTGACCTTATTTCGATACATTAGTCAGCGAAGCCTTCCCTGTTCTAAAGCAAACACAATTGTGACTCCATTTTATCCATCCAGCTTTCCAGTGAGTAAATTAGATGATGACTTGGACAATTCTCTCTTCATTAGTGAACCGTGGAAAAGAAATACTGAGGAGGCTTTTATTTTTAAACTCCACAATGTCTTGGACCTAGATTCTATGCATTGGGATTACACAACAAACACGCACGCACGCGTGCGCAAATACACACACACACACACACACACACACACGGAGTATTTTTTTCTTAGACAAGCTGTCGTAATTGAAATGAAGTCTAATCAGGCTCATTACTGTTTTCAGCAATTTGCACCACCAAAGATGCTTATTAGGTAACTGTGTTTAATAAACCACTCTTTAGAAAAATACCAGTAATGAGCTCTTAGCGGCCAATCTTCAGCGTGAATGTAATGTGAAAAGCGTTCCTAGCACTGAATAGATTTTCACATTTAGTAGTGTCATAATTAAGCTCCCTGAATTGGTTGCTTGTGATTTTAGATTTATTGCAATAATCTTATTTTTTTTCTATTTTAAATGTATGTGAAATTACAGTCATCTTCTATTAGTACTGAATTATATTCATCGTATAGCAAATTTTAGGCTGGTGCCAACCTGGTGAAAGGTTTTCA
Source organism: Chionomys nivalis (assembly GCF_950005125.1). NCBI lineage: Eukaryota > Metazoa > Chordata > Mammalia > Rodentia > Cricetidae > Chionomys > Chionomys nivalis. The sequence goes on along the minus strand of NC_080107.1, from coordinate 17,749,837 downwards.
ACTGGGGACTTGCTAACAAACGATAACAGAGGATTTTATAACTGATTTTATAACTGATAATTGGTATTAACCATCAAGGTTTTCCTCGTCAGCATCTTGAATCTTATAAAAATGTCTCCCTATCACTTGATTCTGACAAATCGCACAATGTTATTCCAGATACAAATATGTTGTGGTAATTATGAGGAAAAAGTCACTTTCAATAAGGCAAAACTATAGAAAATGATCTTCGGAAAGGAGTCTGTGAAGAAATGTCGACCTTTGTGTTAACAGTTACAAATAGTATATCATCTTATGAGAGACTATCCTTTAGGTTGCATTCTTTGAAATGAGAACACATTTTTCTCCTCCCTTTCTTCCCAATTTGCAGCAGTACAAACTAGTCAGTGAATATTAAAGGGCTGTAATGGATATTTATTATTTATATACAGCAAGGGTGGTCATGAGATTTAGCTTAACTTCTTTTTAAAGGAGTGGGAGATACTGTTACCCTCCCCAGGGAGAAGAATGCTAAAATATGCATATGACATCCAAAACTCCGCTGTCTATTCTATCAGTAGCACACATCCCAAATTTATAGTTCTATACATTACAATACATACGGCGAAGTTGAATTTTTCCTTAAAAAATATGCTCATAAGTCGTAAGGGAGGTTTTCAACGTACATTCAGGAAACAAACTTCTCATAAAATGTCTTTTGCTTACTAACAGCTCCACAAGAGATGATGCAATGAAACTTTGAAACAGGATTGTGGACATCCTGAAAGACTAAAGGTTCATAAAGATAGCAAGAAAAAAATGTAGACCCAACAAGAGTTTACACCCAGCCATAAGTGTATGTTCAGATAGATAATGTTGCTGGATGATTCCGCTCTCTCAGGCAACCTATTTCTCTCCCTTCCTCCCAACCCTACGATCTCCTAACTGGAGCAAATCAACCTCCATAACTGATTTTGGCTTTCTGAATTGATAGAATCAGGAGAATTGAGGCTTAAATTAATGGCTTGTTTCATCTGATTTTATGGAATGCATTCTTTGCATCACGAAGTAGGGATGAGACATATTTAATTCTCTTGTGAAATCATATGTCCTCCAGAACAAAATATCTTCCTATTTCTTTAAATCTTGACTGAATTCATTTCCACAATCACAAAAGCGTAAACCAGTGTATGGAACTGCTAGAAAACCCATCTTGCTTCCCTAAATGATTCACAGCTAGAGTTAAAAAACAGACAAAAACGAAGAGCAGGATCCCTTCAGTGCCTTTGAAGTACCCTCTGATAACCTTGAATAACTTCATTCATGACTCATTTATGAATGTTTTTTAAAAAGTAATGCATTCTTTGTACATTGCCTTTTTTGTTGTTTTACTGAAGATAGAACCTAGGGCCTTGGGCATGCTGAGCTACACCCTTGTTCCCAAACAGTAGCCTTTTATTACCACATCTAAGAGTTTTCAGATGTCAGAGAAGTAATACAACAATAGTAACAGTAGGGATAAGGATTATTCTTTGGGTGAGTTCTAAAAATAACTTTCTATAATGATAAAGCTTTATTTTTAATTATGAATTTTAATTAAAGATAGAATAACTAGGTAATATATACTTTATCAGGTTTAACACAAGGTTATGAAAAACTGGCATAAAATGTCTTGGTCTTAATTTCTAAGTTGTGGAACACAGCTAGGGAAGATAACTATACATAAAGACTAACACTGACAACACACAGCACACAAATACACTTAGTTGGATCATGCATAACAGGATGAAGGTTGTAGTGGGATGCTGTCCTAGTCAGAACTTTTTGAACAATGATGAGATTATGTTTTAGCCTTTGTTTGTATGGCCTAAGGAAGTCTGAAGATATAGGGAAGTCATATACATAGCTATATTCAACAACAATTCAGGATCATTATTCTGCAAAGATTTCAAAGACCAAGAAAGCCTACTACTGGCCTTACCATTCTTGTCCATGATTCAGTTTCACCACTTATAAAATTCCTGTGTTTAAAAAAAGCTAACAGCAAAAATTCTTCCATATATATCTGCATGAGACAGACAAGCAAGCAGACAACAACAAACGTACTCTGAGAATTCAATCTTTTCCCTTTACGTCTTAAATCATCTCAGGCTTAATTTTATCCTCTGCCTTCGTAGTCCTGGCATGTTGGCTAGTGAATATCTTATCTCCTTTCCTTCTCTTCTTACAATTATGAGGAAATAGCTAACAGAGAAAACACTGAAAACCTCAAAAAAAAAAAAAACAACCAAATTATAGTTCAGTTCTGAGACACAACATCTTGCAGACTCTGAATCATGAAAATTTACATTATTATTAAAAAAAAAAATAGTGCCAGGGCTACCAGATGGCCAAACATGTGAAGGGACTTGAGTAAACGTGTGAGGACCTGAGCTCAATCCCCAAGTTCTACACAGTAGAAGAAGAGAACCAACAAATGGATGTTGTCACCTTTCCATGAATGTTGTGGCAATATACCTACCTACCCCCCCCCCGAGAGAGAGAGAGAGAGAGAGAGAGAGAGAGAGAGAGAGAGAGAGAGAGAGAGAGAGGATCATAGTATCAATTGGCTAAACTGTTTAAAATGTGATAACAGCATTCCTGGTCTAGAAATCTTAATACAAGTAAAATTTTCTGTTCTAAATGCTAGGACGTACAGTTCCATACACTGCTGGCACTTACCGACTATCTCCAGAGCAGTTCTAAACCTTACAACTGTGAGGAACATTTAATAGTGAGCCACATCCCAAAAACTGGAAAAGAAATTATCTATTAGGATACAGAGAGACAGGGTTGAGGAAAAAATCCATCAAGATCACAAATGACACCAAGTGCTTCTGTTACTTTTAGGCAATGGCATAGCCTTATATTAGTTTAAAGAAAGGATGGAAGTGGATATCTATGCCTCTGGTGGGGTAAGGATGAACAGGAATCTTGACTTTAGATGACAAAGGAGTTATATATTTAGATTCTGTCAGACTGTCAACATAAAGTATAGTCCTAGCCTGTTCCTTAGCAATTTATGAACAACAAAATGCACAGGAATCAGATATTAGACAAATGGAAGTAGGTTTCACACCTTAACAACAAGAAAGGAGATCCTGATAGAAAATTATAGAGGTACTGTCCCAAGGATGAGCTAGTGGTACAGTGACAGAAAAGAAGGAAAATACTCTATGGGCATCATTGTTAAGATAGAAATAATTGTAAGACGTGTGTTAAACAGCAACTAGAAAAATTATGAAGAATGTTACATTAGGTCCTACTGAGGGATTGGTATTATTTTCTGTATGGCGGAATAGACCCTGTGGATCTAAGAAATGGGAGACAGTACAGAGGAAAGGAGTGTAGAGGAGATGGAGAACAGAATCCTTGAGTCAAAGCCACATTTAAGGAGGACCAGGAGGAATTCAAGAATGAAGGGAGGAAATACAGAGACAGAGAAAATGCTTCTGCAAAAGACCATGGGGAAGAATATTTAAAGCCACAGAAACTAGGATCTAAGGAAGCCAGAGCTGGTAACTGGGCATAGAAAATCACCAAAATGCTCTGAAGCCACTATGAATTGAATTGGGAACAAATGAATTTTCTTCAAAACACAGTAAGAAAGATAAATACTTGCTTATGTGGTGCGAAGAGAAAAGCAAATCAAGGGTTTTCATGACATGTGCAAATCTTCATCATTACCCCCAGTGATGACTCAAGTGGTGCCAAACACAGTCTGGCGTCATCTGTGAATGCTTCCAATGAAACCCAGCCACGCCCATCTGGCTGTGCACCTTTTGTTTTTTTTCTAGGGGCAGATAAAGTTGAGTAACTGAGGCTCACAAAGCTGAACACATAAAGCATCTAGCCTTTTCTAGGAATGCTGTGAACCAGGTTATAGGCTATAGAAAGGAAAGGATGGGTCAGGAAAGGTAATGGATGAAACATTGTCTTCAAGAAGATAAGAGTCAGAATTGAGGATTCAAGTTTTAAACAAACAGTGAGGGAAAAGAATATGCTGGAAGGTGCTCAAGGCATGTGCAGTAGTTTTTAAATTCCTTTATATCTTCCCTCAAGCATGTTTAAGAGGCAGTTATCATTTCCTTTTTACTTTTGGGCTTGTATGTAGACTCATGCTTTTTCACACAGTCTCTGTTGGCTATCACCCCAATTCCAGGCAAGAGAATACCCTGGACACAAGAAGCATAAAGGTGAAAGAGAATGCATAGACATCAAGGAAAATCCATCACCTCTAAAAAAAAAAAAAAAAAAGCACAAGAAAATCATAGTTGAGAATGAAGCTTTTGCTCTGAATGACAAGAAAGGAAATGTTAGAATAACAGGACTTCCTAGCCAGGGCATTCTTACTTTAGAAAAGATTGCACCAAAGTGATGTGGCATGTCCTTCTCTATATGTGTTGCTTTTATTGGTTAGTGAATAAAGAAACTGCCTTGGCTTGTTGATAGGACAGAGTAGAGCTAGGCAGGAAAATCTATACTGAATGCTCAGAGAAAGAAGGCAGAGTCTGGAAATGCCATGGAGCCACCAGAGGGGAAAGAGGCAAGCTGCCAGCTGGAACATTGTCGGTAGGACATGGGCCTCTTGGTAAAATATAAAATAATAGAAATGGGTTACTTTAAGATATGAGTTAGCCAGACATACGCTTAAACTATTGGTCAAGCAGTGATTTAATAAATAGAGTTTCTGTGTGGTTATTTCGGGGCTGAGCAGCCAGTAACAAACAAGTGGCCTCCTACAACACCAAAGGAAGAGTGAAAAGCAGCAGTGATTACTACAATTCTCAATAAGACATTCAACTTTCAGAATGACCCATAGCTCTTGAGGAAATACATAACGTGATGATGTTTGGAAAGAATTGACTACTGCTTTAAGATGCCACTGTCTAATTACTGAAGTTGTTTTAAGGTCGATGTAGTTATGAAGTACTCGGGAAATCATACACTTAGCTAGATGTTAACTCAAGAATAACAATTATAACCTCAGAAACCAAGAGGATGCTGGGTTCAGATTTGGAACTGTGTATTCTGAGTGGCAGAGGCAGACTTTAGCCGCTTTATCTTTCCTCACTACTTGTCATCTCTTAACACCTGGTGAAGAAGAATATTCTATCAACCCCCTGCTGTGTTCCTCCCCTTTAGTGGCCTCTTTGTCTTAGCTTGAAGCTGGAAGATGCTAAGGACATGTAACGTTAACACCAGAAAAAAAGCCCTTCATGGAAGAAGGCTCAGAGCTATCTGGACAGGGAATCCCAAGTGTCTACAACGTGATCTGTAAGGACAGCATTGGCTCCAAGTGAGCACACATCCTATGGTCCTGTAGCTTCTTCGCATTAGGCTAACAGAGTTAGTAAGATGTAATGATTGTACCTGTTACATCATGGGGAACTTTCTCTTTACAACAAAGATGGATGTAATTATGTATATCAATAACTTCCTGGGCAGTTTGGCTAATTATCAAAGGTATAGCATACAGAGGAAGACAGAAATGCATTGCAGTAGCATTTACCCCACAATCACCACAATCACCACCTTGTGCATAGTGACTTCCTATCTAATATTATTCACTAGTCTAAACCTACAGAATTGCTACAGATGCCTTCTGAGTTAACAGTACATACTACATGACACACAGCAAAGCATGGGCAGAATTAGGACAAGGACTTAAGTTCACTCCGACTGTTTACAATTTTTTATTATTCTACTTCTCTCCACTCAAGCATAATGGAAAAGTTCATCTTCATTCTCAGTATCAGATTTGTCTACTTCTATTTTTACGAAGCAGTCACTGTGTGCACGCTAGAAAGAGGCAAGTTGCCAATTTAGAAGAAAAAAAAACTGTCATTGAAACCTAAGTTCTAGTTCTCTCTTAACATTTTTTACCAAAACCCCAACAAATATTTCAAATCATTCTCTACCAAATGGTAGATGGTTTACTGAATGTATGGAAAATACCCGGCTCCACGGGGATTCTTAATAATGCAGAACTGTGGTAAGATCGGTGCTATCAGTTGCTGGAAGAATTAAATGAAAGTTGCACATGTTATCTAGTTTCCAGAAATCATTTTTATCATACTACTCACAGCATCTTATTCATTTTGTTTACCAAGATGAGTTACCTTTAAAAATCTTTTCTCCTAAAAGTATCTTCACTTCACAATTATCAATCCTGCTGAAATATCATTTTTCTTCAGTCTGACCAGAGTGGGTTTGAATTTCACCATATGTGTGAATTATTCTAAGTTTGAATCCTAGACACTCCGTCTCTTTCTGCAGGGCCAGAGGTAAATGCACCGTATTTGTCATCCAGATCCCGATTCCAAATGCAAAGGAAAAAAGCTTCCTAGAAAGGTTACATGGAGGATTAAATGAAATGGTCCAAAAAAGAAACCAGAATTTTGTTACTCTTTTAAAAATTATCAACACCATCAGACTTCTCTGATGTCCCAAAAGAGCTAAAGACAACGAGGAAAGACTTCAGAATCCTAACATAAAAACCCTCCAATGTTCGCTTTAGTAATTGGCGGTAATAAGATTTATGTTTCCTAGCCCTTCCAGTGCTTCACTGATATTAAAACTAAACTTTCCAAGCAACTACAGTGACTGTAACATGAAGTTGTGGCTAGTTGGATAAAAAAGAGAATAACAGACACAACTAGGTAGCACATCTCCATTTCCTGTAGGCTAGGCACTATTTTATGTGCTTTTCAAACAGAAGAAGAAATCTGATCTTCACCACTCTAGCATTGTCCTCATGCTTTGAATTAAAACAAACAAACAAACAAACAACTATAACAACAGAACAGTGAAATACGGAATGATCAGCCAAGCCACACAGCTACCACCAGTGGAAGCCAGCACCTGGAACTGCCAGGCTGGCTGCAGAGTCCGTGATGTTCCCTGCTTCCCTCTTGCTCATACGTTCATGGCTGTCGTCATGTACTGACTTAGTTTTATGGACAGTGCCACATGGTAGTTATTTAGATTTCTTTCCAACTCACAGTCCCAGTTGTAACAGCCAGACATCGTATCACACTGACATTTTAGAATAGGGATTTCAAAATTAGAATTCCCACCCACGGTTCTCTTCGGATTTCACATTGACTGCTCTTGAAGACTTCCTGGCTCCTGGGGCTCTTTTTGTGTGTGTGTGTGTGTGTGTGTGAATTCAAAGTCTCCACTCTAGCCCAAATATCACTGGAGAGTGCCAAAACCAGCTAACCTATTGCCCTGAAGGAGGGCACAGAAGACGTGCATAAAGGACCAAGGGTCACTAGACTCTGCTGGGCTTTCTCGATCTTCTCCTCCTGCCCCACAGGCAAACTGTGAGCAAGGCCTCTCATTCACCTCTTAGACAAAAACAGCTAGCCATCCTCTCCATTTCAACATGTCATCAATGTAGGTCAGCTTTAGTCCTTCTCAACAAGGGCTCTCAGATTCCTATTTAATTTATTATGTAGGTCCTCATCTATGTGTTTATGTGTTAGTATTTTGGAGTTTAAAAGAAAAAAAAATCCTGGTTCCTCTGCTTTTAAATCTCTAACATTTTATGGGTACCAAACAATTCATCTTGTTACATAGATGTTAATAAGAACACTACAAATACTTTTCATATTTATGTACTATGTTTAGAGATAAAAATGCACAAATATGATGTCAAAATATGGACAGTTTAAATCACATTCTACCCTACTTGTAAAACTCCATTCACACAGTTTCTGCTCAGAGTGGTCTAAATGATGTTGGGTACCTAATGGCTAGAGGGTACAGACTGATACTGAAGATGCACAGTTGCACCATGGTAACTCTAACAGGTTACTTTATATTGAAGACAACCGGATATGGCATTTGCTTAAAAGGTTCAGATCACTGGGGAATACTGGTTTAACTGCATCAGTGGGAGATACTCTTTAGCTAACTGAAATTTTTTATAAAGGAAATAACAATACAGACCTAGAAAATTTTTTATACTCGGTATAAAACTTTCTTTCTGTTTTTCTTAATTTCTTCCTTCTTTTCTTCCTTCCTTCCTTCAATCCTTCCTACCGTCTTCCCTCCATTCTTCCCTCTCTAACTCCCTCCCTCCCTCCCTCCCTCCCTCCCTCCCTCCCTCCCATTCTCTCTCCTTCCCTCCCTCTCTCCCTCCCTCCCTCCTTTCTGTCCTTCCTTTCTGGTCAAGAGTGATGTTACGCATGTTCCTTGGTAAGTCTGAAGAGTGTCACAGTATGTGGGAGCCCAGAGGACGGCGCTCTCCTGCCGTGATGATGCGCTCTGCACTCTCATCATTGTGGTTGACCCCTCAAGATCCGCTTTAGGTTGTTTTAGAATCCAGTTTGCTATTTGTACAAGCCCCGTACTTACTGTATATTTGCCCTCACCTAGTTAGATTAAAATGCGTGCGCCAACACTACCTCTTTCTCAAAGCCACATCTGCCCCCTTCCCAAAGGTGGTATAAAGGTGCATGGTCAAGCTGCCTCACAATAAGCTGCTTCTGTAGACATTACAAGTGGGATATTTCCTCCAGTTTTTAAAGGGAAGCCTAGAAATGCATTTAAAGAATTAGAGTAGAATAAAATAAATTGCAGCATGAAGTGGAATTTGGCCAAGAAAACACAAAATAGGTATGGACTCTCTGTGCACACACACATACGCACACGCACACACGCTTACATGTCGTATGTTAATATATAAATACAGTTGAGTCAAGAAAAGAAAAACAAGGGCCAGTATGCTGGCTCAGAGAGTAACAAGCTTGCCTCCTACCTTGATGAACTAACTTTAATGCCTGGGACCCACAGGGTGGAAGGGGAGAAATGACTTTTACAAGTTGTCCCCCGAGTTTCACCTGTGCCACAGACCCTCCCCCATGAGATAAATAATCTTAATAGAAAATTTTAGACAAAACAAAGAACTACTAGTTATTAGCAAACAAATGAAATATTAAACATCACTTAGTTAACTCTGATCAAATGCTTGCTCAGGTCCTACTGTGTCTCAGTTACTGCAGACCACTTCCAAATAAAATAGATACAATTTAAAAAGAAACATGGCAAAACCCGTAGCTATAGATTGCTCCAAATGACCGAGTGTCAAAAACTGCTCCCTGGGACTTGGAAAGAGAGTCTTCACCCCACTGATAGGTTCAATTCCTTTTCTCCCCCCTCACAAATCTAATTATGACAGTTTTAACTTTCCCTGGTAAATAAGCCACTGTGGCACAGATTTTCTTTGAGAGTAAAGGAAATTAAACTGAAGAACTGTCCACACTTCTGGGTTCTGGCATCTGAGATTTAATGGCAACTCATGTCTCCACATTACCACTCATTTAGAAAAGGTAATGCAAGTGAAGATAGACAAAATTGTAGGTTCAATCGTATCAAATGTGAATTATGCCAAAACAGATATGCAGATGTCAACAATTTTTAGAATCAATGACATCTTTTCAGTTCCTCAAGGGAGGAGTGAATTCAGTAATTATTTCACTTGTGTTGTGTGTTGTTGTTGTTTTCCTTCAGGTGCTAGGATGGGAAGCAGTATTTACTTTCACATACACACAAACAGCCTTAAAATTTTTATTTTTCCTCCAGCAAGCTTGGGAATTTAATAAGATGCTATAACTCTACAGCCCAACACACATCTTGGTGGATTTACCCTCCTGGCATATTTTTGGTATGATATAACTTTTGTCATAAAAGAATTAAATTGAAGCGCTGCAGATAAAATTTCAAGTAAACAAAGCATGCACAGAGAGCACGCTGCCTCCGTGTGCCGGGAGCTCCAATAGCCAGCCATCTGAAAATGGACAACTTTAATTCAATTCCTGGCACCATTGGCCGTGCTGAGAATTCTCCTATCTCTTCACACCAGGGGTTTGCTCTTTTAAGCATTGCTCCCTGAAGGGAAGGAAAACTAGAGAGAGAGGATTTCCAATGACCCTGCACAGATGAATGGATGTGTCAATGGTGAATATTGGTTCAGCTTTGAAACGGAATCCTGCAGTGGTCTTGCTTCTCAGGTCCTTCTGTGCTAGTCTGGGTGATGTTGAAGAAGGGTGAGCAGGGATCTTCAAAAGATAAAGACAGAGAATGAAGGAGGAAAAATAAAAAGACACAAGCCAAAGAAAGGCAAAACGCTTCTTAAAAATTAATGATCATTTAAATGTTTGGGCAATTCAATTCTCTAGTAACATGTGCCAGAGTATTGACGCTTGTGTTGTTTGTGGGACTTTATATTTAATGCTTGGAACTCAGGAACGTAAATTTCCAAGCATTAATTGCCTAGTCAATTAGTAAGAGGGTGTCCATCAGACAATTCTTAAAGAACAATTACACATGGTACTGAACACTAAGCACTTCAAATCCTCTTATTCTTTGTCCTGACACTACTATAATGAGAGCATTCCAGACACAAGCCGAGGGAAGGGACACCAATGCCATCTTGCTTGGTAGATGGGCATTTCATCTGTTCATCTTATAACTGGGTAGACACAGACATTCTCCCGAGGAACTGAGGAACACATGTTTATTTTCACATACTAGATGGTTAGTTTTCATTCAGCTATCAATCAATCAATTATGCTGTGACATGATGTAATTTCCTAATCATACTAATATTCCTGGTTTTATCACGATAGGACCTACAGCACATACATTTCAATGAGACAGAAGTCTAATTATTTAAATATGTTACAGCATATTACATCTCTAAGGCTGTTTCCTTTATGAGTTTTCCCTCTGCTAAAAAAATATCTAATTTAATTGTGAGGAGAAAAGTATATTAAACAGCATCATAACCCTCCAGTAAGCAACGCTGATGTGTTTTCACAGGTCCCAATAACTGTAGAAAAACTGTATGGATCCTTACTTAAAATTAACATTGTTTGCTTGTTACTGAGAATAGCACAATGGAAAACATGGCTCAGGAAAAGAAAAAAAAATGTAAAATGGAAGACAACTATTTTAGTTTCATTTTTCAAAGACATTTATCTGAGAAAATTTATAATAAGAATACACTGGGAACTACTCAATTTCACTAAAATATGATTTTGCATTATTTTCAGTGATGACTTAGCTTTCTACTTTTCCTGTATCTGTTTTATTTTATTTTGCATAAAAGACGTGATTAGCTATCCCACCAATGCTTCTTTGAAAAATTCTAGAGGAAAGCTAAATATTCTCTGATATGCATATTGTAATTCATACTACGAGGTCTGATTGCTTTAAAGGCACACTCTTCAGCGCTGAGTACAGGCGAACCTTGAGTACATGATCAAGTCCCACAAAGTCTGTACAGTGGAAAGAGTTTGGTCAGGTGCCACCATCCCCATCCCCACAGAGCTTTGAGGGCACAATTCTGCCGGGCGGTGGTGGCGCACGCCTTTAATCCCAGCACTTGGGAGGCAGAGGCAGGTGAATGTCTGTGAGTTCAAGACCAGCCTGGTCTACAAGAGCTAGTTCCAGCACACGCTCCAAAGCCACAGAGAAATCCTGTCTCGAAAAACCGAAAAAAAAAAAAAAAAAAAAAGAGGGCACAATTCTTTCCAGCCATGAAAACAGCTCTCCAGATTCTTTTCCTTTGCCAGGATCTATATTCAATTACATTTTCAAAGTAGTCTTAAAATTTTCATCACTCTTTCCCCCCCAGTGGAAAATAGACACAGATACAGTGAAATCAAATAATAATAATAAACACTGTCACCATCAAGAACAGGGAAGCAAAAAAGTATTATTTTTTAGTAAGATTTGTACACTGGGCTGAGGGGTATAGCTTGGTGGTAGACAATTGCTTGCCAATCATGAAACCCTGGGTTTCATCTTTTAAAAAGTGGTGGGGGAAGGGGATGAAGAAAAAGAACCATCTCCTCTAAATTCTACCTTTATGCTAAAATCTTTAATTTTTCTTAGATTTTCTGAAGTATTTTAATATTGTTGGTATAACATTCTGATATTTTGCTTTACAATTTATGACTAGGCATATGTTATTATTTTATGCACAAAGTAGGGTGGGTTGACATGTATCCCTACTCAATTGCTATTCTCAATGTGGTACTTTTAGGGTGCCATTATTACCTTGTTTAGCATTATTTCTTAGGTAGGAACATATATGGACATACATAGTCCATTTTTACAGATGCTTCCCTCGGCAAGTGTCAGGTTGCTTTAAGCGCTTTGTTTCATCTTTTTTTTTTCCTTCATACTTTTTGCAGGGAGGCAGGGTCAGCATTTGAGACACAGGCTCACTCACCACCTAGCTCAGGCTAACCTCAAACTAGCTACACAGTCCAGAATGACCTCCAAATCCTGTCTCTGCTTCCTGAGTGCTAAGATTTTTTTTTTTTTTTTTTTTTTTTTTTTTGCTCTGTAAGAAGGCAGCGAGAGTCAGAAGATGTTGATACTTAGCCATTGTCATGGAAACTTCCCTGGGTTATCTGTGTCTGTATTTTCTTTCTACAGACTACACTTGCCCTGCCGTCTTCTCGCCCCACTTCACTTAGACATACGTGTCTCTACACATGCATTTTTACACTCCTCCATCAGGACTCTAGTCTTCTAACTAATAATACTTGTCAGGGAACAGTGAGTCTCTTCGTGGTTCTTTAATAGACTGTTAGGGTGCCCGTGCCCAGTAGGCTAGAAACCCACCCTAGCCAGTGAAGGCCAGTACCAGAGGACCCATGTTTACACTGCCAGAGGTAGGTGATTGGGAAGGCACTAATTCTTGATGTAAAACGTGCCAAGTATGTTTCCTTAAGGTGACTTCTAGAGGTGCGGAGTCTTGTCAATGAAGCTTCCAAAACAAGACGTGAATTAAGTATGGTATGGGATAAGTAAGTCAGCACAGATGCTCAGAGCACAAAGAAGTGAGTCTCACTCTAGCTTCAGATTCCCTTCCATTTTGGTGTAAAAAGCAAGAACTGTGTAAAGCTGTAAAAAGAAAACAAAGTTTCTACAGCTGACCCATCATCCAGATTTTTATATTCGGCTTATTTCAGAGTTTGGAAATCCTAAAGGAAAAAAAAAATCTCAGAAACTTGCTGGAAAATTAACTATTAGAAGTTCCAAATGTAAATCTCACCATGTGGAGGGAATCCGGAGGCCATTATCTGAGCTCTTTACAGTGGGGAGGACCTGCCTTTCCCTGAGTTCCTGGAGCACACCTCTGGTAGAGACAGCTTGAGAACATGGGCTTCTGATCCAGGACAGGGAGTATGCCATTACTAGACCTTGGTTTTCTATATTGTTTTAGAATACATAACTTTGCCAGCATTTGTAGTTCAATGTGAGAGTGGTTACCCAATGTATTTGAGTCCCTAAGTTCAATCCCGAGAATCACTCTCCCCTTTCCAATGCTTTTTAGTTATAGAATCCTTTATTTATACATGGATTTCCTTTATACTGCCTACATACGGGAACATGAGCACCATGTCAGAGGAGTTTGACATATGCAGGAGAAAAGGAAAACAGGACTACAGCGATCCAGAGTCCTACAGGTTTTACTTTCTAAAAATAAATAAATAAATAAATAAATAAATAAATAAATAAATAAATAAAACGAAAAACCAGCTTCTGGGCTACAAAATACTCTCCCTAGAATTCTAATATAACTGTGCTGGTAGCAAGTAGGGATGCATTTACCACTCGTTTTTATCTAAGAACTACTGGAGACATTTCGTTTTATATTTCTAGAATCAATATTCTTTGGGCCAATAAAGTGTTCAAGATTTTCAGGAGGAATCATGCTTATGCATCGTACTGCATTTTGGTAATAGAGGACATTGTCCAACTGTATTATTGGTCTATTACAGCATCATCATACAGCCACACAGCCTAATCCAGGCATTTGCTTGTCGTTTTATGTGAAATAATGCTCTGGCTTCAAATTCAGGTCACTTGGGAATGGCTGACTCATGACTTCCTCAGGTATAAAATACCCAGTGAGAGTTTGTTTTCCGAAAGCACATTTGCCGTCATTAAAGTACAGTTTCACACACAGCCTAGGTTGATGCTAACCACTAGCACCTTAGAAATCCTATAAAAGTAATGAGTGGTTCCCAAAAGCTTTCAGAAATGCCTGTAAACCCTGCCGAATAGCGACACCAAGGCTAGACAATGGGAAAAGCCCCGCGTCTCAATTCTGGCAACAAATGGCTGTGTTCACTGTGCAACCTGGTGACATGTTTCTTCATCTCCAAGTGGACTTCTTTTAGCTAACTTGAGGTTTCTTTTATCTCTAAAATTTTATGCTAAGAAACGGCGAGAACCTAGTAAAAATGAGTCAATGCCATGTGTATCATGCATAAGATAGTCAGGATATTTCCGTCAGCGTGGGTATCCCGAAGTAGGATAGTTATTAATGAATAGTAGACTCAGCAAAGGATCCATCTAGAATTCTTACATGCTCAAATGCTGGTACTGAATATGGTTTATGTTGGTACCAAGACAGGTTTTCGTTTATTTGATATGGAATAAAACAAAAATAAAGAAAACAATTTTATACACAATTATATCAAAAAGAATAAAACACTTGGGAATAATGATACAAATAATGATACAAAGGAGGACAAATATACTCTTTAAAACTATAAAATATTGTTGAAAGAAAAGTGGCTAAATTCAAATTGTGAGAAATGAAAGAAAACCCAATATTTATGCTCCTAGATTGGAAGGGTTAATAGTGCGGAGATAAAAATTATCATCAAAGTAATATGCAGACTCGAGCAACGCCTCTTAAAATCTAAGCTTGTTTCTTTACAGAGACACAATACTTTCTAAATTCATGTGAAATTTTAGAAAGCTAGAATAGGCAGCATGGTGTTTAAAAAAGTTAGAACAAAGTAGGAGTTGTGCTTTTCAATCTCCAAACTTACTATAAAGCATTGATAATCAAGGCAGCATGTTACTGGCATGAGGTTAAACCGATCAATAGGCTACAATTAGAAGTGTAGAAATAAAAGCACATTTCTGGTTAGCTGATTTTCTATAAGAGAATGAAGATCATTCAGTGGAACAAGAATAGTCTATTCAACAAATGGTGATGAAACAAGTAGCCAGCGCATGCAAAGGGATGAAGACCGCACTTTCCGTCGCATAAAGAATGAGTGAAAATGCATCACAAACTTAAAAGCCGAACCCAAAGGTACAATCTCCTCTTAGAAGAAGACATCCCCACAGAGTTACCGATTAAGAAACTTACATAAAGGATGGCGACCACCTCCAGCTAAATGATACACGAGTTTCATGGAGCATGGACTCTGAGATACAGCTATGTATGGATGAGAAAGATGACACATGGCATGGGCCCTTGACTCCAGAAACATCCGAAAGGAAGTTTACGATAATCACTCTCCACATTCTACCTTACTGCTGCCTCTAAGAATAAGATGATAGTTATCTCTAACTCTATCATGTAATTGGTCATGTACATAAATCTAGAACATGCACTGTACGGTCACATAACAAGCTCCATCGAATCACACCTACCTATAAAATATTAAATATAAAAATATTGGGGAAATATCTTCCAGTAAATGGATGGAAGGTTTCTATTCCACCTGTTGAAACTTGGCTATACAGTCAGATCAAGAACATTAGAATTTTTATGAATCAAGCTGCTGCTAAAATCTATTATAGCAATGCACTTAGACTCTGAGTATATCTTTGTTATGGCTGCCTTATTTTGTTAACCAAAACCAAATGTACCCACGTGTTGTATATTTTAAGATGAGTCACAAACTTTTGTTCCATGCCATGAAGCTTAATATGGTGAAATCAAGCGACATGTTTAATGTTTGGAAAATTTATAAATTTCATTGAAAACAAAAACGGAAACAGTAGGCACTCAAAATCAGGATTTTTATTTGCGACCCTTCAGACTCTCACACTCCCAGTATGCAGGAAATAAGACTTTAGTTTCATGTAAGAACAGAAAAAATACATACTTCAGTGAAATGACAATCAAGGAAGAATACTAAGAAAATAAACTATGTTATTATTCTTCAAAGATTATTACATATATATGTGCAGTATTTATCCAAATTTTTCATTAACATCAACAGAAATATTACTGCGATCACTTAATTAGCTTATGCACCATTTTACCAAAGCAGGATGAATAGAATTATCCCCGTCTCCACTGACAACAGACTGATTTCACATTATAGTGATTGAAGGTGGCTTGCCAACATGTCTCCCTGTCTCCATTTGAGAGCAGCCAGAGAAGAAAAGCACAGTGATGTTTAACAGATAGGCCTGGTGACACAAGAGAACACAACTTATTGAAGAAGTGTAATTATAGTGATTACTCCAGAAAAGAGAGCTGGAACACTGATGGGAAGAAGTAAACACTGCCGTAATTACTGGAGCCTAAGTCGTTTCCAATACAGAAACAGGTATTTCACAACACACTAGCCTAGCAATAAGGGCGCAGAAAACTGTTCAACTTAACCACGTGAAATCACTAAAGGTTGCAAAATACCGTCAACTGATTTCCCCAAGTGCCTGAACAAAGGTTCCCTCAATGTTGGGTGAATTCAATATACGAAATACATTAGGCATCCAGCTAAATCCTCCTTCCAAACCAAACCTAACCTGGACACCAGCACCAGGTAAAGTTGCCCCTGAGGGACATAATTTACAAAAAGCTTTTGGAGCTATTGTTTTGTCAGGCATGGTATCAGGCTCCAACCTAAAATACCTACATTCTAAAGGTAGAGGCAGCAGGGTCAGGAGTTCAAGGCCAGCTTTAGATACCAAGGGAGTGTGAACCACACTGAAATAACAGAATGAGAAGATTAGCAGAGCGAGAACGAGCTCCTCCCTCTTGGTAACTAGGTATAGACAATCTCCCAGCGCCAGCACACTGGAGAACTCCATCACTGTGTGATTAAAGCAGGGGAAACAATTTTGACCACTGTCCTAGGACAGAGATGCAGAAAAAATGAAAAACTCCAGAGCCCACTGACGAAAGTCCTTGACTTGCTCCTGGAGAAACAAAATTCCAGTCTTACTCACCTTCCACCAGCTGGTGAGATATGGACTAGAACTCTTGATCTCTGACTGCAGGTGAGAGTTTTCCACCAGCCCTTCTAACAGTGTCGAGCTCTCCACAGAGGAAAAGCTCTGTACACATGTATGTGTATTGAAAATGTTAAGAAGACTCCAAACTCATCTGCAACACCTTCTCTGACTCTTGCCAGCTCCCTTTGAGATACACAGAGGTACTTACTGTCAGATAAGCAAAGAGGCAGGAAAAAATAATAGAAAGGCTTGTGCTGATTTAAATGAGAATATTTCCCATAGTCTCTGGCATATAGATACTTGGTCCCCAGTAGGCAGCATTGTTTGGAGAGACTTAGGAGCTGTGACCTTGTTGAAGGAAGTATGTCACTGGGGTGAGCTTTGAGTTTGTGGTTCAAGATGTGAGTTCTCAGCTTCCTCCTTTCATCTCTATGATTTCATTCCGCCATTATGGACTCTAACTAGAGGGTTGGAGAGCATAAGTTCAAATAACACTTTTCTCTATACTGTTCCTTGGTGCTTTATCACAGTGGTACAAATGTAACTAGTGCAAAGCTTTAAAGGAGGAGTAGAGATGCAATGATGGAAAGAATACTGAAACCAAGAAAGGAGGACTCAAGAAAGTGTGAGAAGAGAAGAGAAAGAAACAACAGAAAACAAAGCAAACAAAAACTAAGGAGCAGGGAGAAAAACAAACAAACACACACTCGTGTACACACATATGCACGCACACACACATGCATACACACAGGAGAACAGAAGAGACAGAAATGACGTTGTCAGTGATTTAATTTACCTCAGAGTAACCAACTGAGATATTAAACCTACCCTGCTCCTTCTTTAAGTTACAAGGAAGAGTCGAGAGCACGACAAGCAAAGGAGAACAAAAGAACAGCTGTAATTTTGCTCTTGGTTATTGGTCTTTCATTTCTGGCCCCTACCCAACCCAGCCTGACTTCAAAATAGGAAAAATTAGCATGGAAGGGTATCATCTGAGAAGACTCAAAGCAATGACTCTTGTCGACATGGTTGCAAGCGTCAATCTCTCTTAAACTATTGGCTGTGCCTAGCTCTAGGAAATAAAATATCAAAAGAAACTTATCTCTTTTTTCCCCTTGTCATTATGGAGTTAATAACAACTAAAATATGGAGCTTTTTTTCAGTCTCCATCTGTGTGTATGTGTCTATGTTTGTCTGTGTGTGTATGTGTCTGTGTGTATCTGTGTGTGTACCTGTGTTTGTCTGTGTATGTGTCTGTGTACATGTTTCTATGGATGTGTGTGTCTGTGTGTGTACATGCATGTTCATCACAAGTTCACATGAGAACATATTTCTCAGTTGCATCTCTACCATATTTTTTGAGAAACAGTTTCTCACTGAACCTAGAAATGACCGTCTGAGGCTCCAGGATTTACCTTTCTCTCCCCACACCCAGCACTTCATTGCAGGTATGCACCACCATGCCCAGCTTTTCTCTGCAGATGCTGGGATTCTGAACTCAAGTCCTCATGCTGTGTATGAAGGACTTTACCTGCTGAGCAATCTTCCAGCTTAAAAATGAATTCTTAACATTGGGTTCTTAGAAACAGTGGACTGTGACCTAGTATAAACTTTATAGTACCGTATAGTTTTCTTAAAGAACCCGCAGACTAAAGTAACAAAATGTATTTAAAATACTAATTTATAAAAAGACCAGTGATAAGATGTATGTCAAAAATGAACTACCTTAATTACTTGGATAAAATTAACTCCATCTAGAAAGCCAATGGTCACCAGTCCCTTGTGCTCTATTACCTTAAATACTTGTAATTATAAAATATTTTCTACTCTTTTTCAGTCCTTTGAGTTTACAACATTACTTTTGAAAAGAATCTAAAAGAACAAATTTTGCTTTGAAAGAAGCATGGCTCAATTTATGACTAAATGTCTTAGATGATTCGATTATAACACCAAATTCATGGGCTTTCTTGTTTCTTAATAAATCCTATTTAACATCGAACAGTATGTAACCTGGGCCAATTCTTAATGGGCCATTCCATTCATCAACAATGGATGAGTTGTATTTTATAACTAGACCAAATGCCATTATCTCCTACACTGATATCTGAAAGTTGCCAGAGCACTTTGTACCCAAATGAAAGTAGAACTGTAAAGAGCGATCTTCTATACCATTGAAGAGCATCACTGCTACAAACCCTGGGACTGGCCAGAGACAAAGAACTCACCTAGTTTCTATAATGTCCTCCCGTGCGCCATTCTCCCTAGTTAATGCCAGTTAATTGAGTCAGAAACGGTGATTCCTACTCTCCAGCAGATTGCAGCAGATGTTACAAAGAGCCACTTCCCACAGAAAGCTTCAAGGACTTCTGGCATTTTTTTCTTCCTTCCTTTGTCTACATCTAGGAGTCTTGTGTAGGAAGTCTGGGAGAATTCTATACAGGAAATTTGTCATTTTGCTGAAGAGGACACAGAGAAAGTCCACCTGGAGGGATGAAGTCCCTATAGCTAATGAAGAGAGGAGTTTGGTTTGCTAGCATCCTAAGTGACTTGAGACTGTTAGCCATGTGCCAAGGTGCCGTTCTGAAAACACCAGCCAGCACTCCAGCTAGTGCCTAAATCCTACTGTCTCTGCAGCTTCAGAGCTGGCCTGGTGAAGACCTGTTCATCTGCTCCTAGGCAATACCCAGAGTTCCGCAAAATAACATTTTTTACACTGGTAGGTTTGGGGTATTTCATTAAACAGCAATAGATTAGGAGAGCTAAAGGCTAAGGTGAAAATGGCACAAACGGCAAGTTTACAAGAGGAAATTCAGAAGATGATAGAACGTGAGTAACTGGAACTTATCCCTGTTGCGCATGAAAGATAAACATTTATTAGGAACTAATTTGCCCATCACTTATCTCATTAAACCTCATTGCCACACTGACAAAAGGAGTTTGAGGAACATTATCACCTGCAGTCTCATCGCTAGGAAGGAGAAGAGGCAGAATGTGAAGAGAAATTTGATTTTATTGCCCAGATGTATCTACTCCATTACATAAGGGGAGCTGTGGCGGGAAGAAGTGGTTGCAGGATGGCAAGGAGGTTTGAGATTTAATTATTTGTGGTGAAAACATTTCTTTTATGGTAAAGCCAAGGCTTTCGAGGCTAACTATGATTATTGACGGATTATACTTGTAAAAATAATACATTAGGATTCCTTGATTGCTATTAAATGATCAAATATAACAAATATATACTATATTTGCATATAGAGAATATGCCATTAAGTATCACATGTTACATTATTTATTATCTATGCATTTTTAATTCTTCTACTGATTTTCATATAATGCCTTTTTCATATATAGTCTATTTCATACTTTGTCTCTTTTGCTAGTAGCCATGTCTTGCTTTTAGAAGGTGTAGAAAACTGGTCAACCAACCTAGCAAACTTCTGTAGTTTTTGTAAAAGGAAGAAGTTGGTTTGGAGCTAAAAAGGCTGTGAGATTTTCCTATGAATAAAGTATACAGGCTTTAAAAAGGGGACCTCACAACATAAAATTTTACATTTGGGTGCCTAGTGCTGTCAGATAAGTAAACTTTAGATGATAGAATTTATAGTTTAATTCCCTGCCAACATGTGGTTTTATTTTATTTTATTTCAATTCAGGAGCTATAGAAATGGTTTTGGCTGTCTAGAACTCTACCTATGGGAAGCAGTTTATTGATATTCTAAGTTGGGTCCAGTAAAGACCAAGACACCATACCAGTCCTCAGAAGAATGTATAGGTATTTCAGATAACTATTTCTTGGCAAACAATCAAAATATCTCTTGTTTCTTTGCTACTTTTAAGTTCATGGTCTGAGTTTGACTTGATTTCAAAACAAAAATTTCTACTGTTCAAAAATCAGTGATTTCAGGACTTGACTGTACTTCAGAAGACTGACCAAGTTAAAGGACTGCCTACAATGGTACCCTAAAGAGTTGTCAATTTTTATGTTCTCTCCGCAATAACAAAGGCGTTCCTATCAAAAATGAGAGCTAACCTTTGCTAAAGAAAGAGTAAGCTATTGACCCTCTGCCGGTGACTATAGGACTCAAACAGATAGTAACAACCTTGATGGACTCCAAGCTCAGTTCTTTCCCGTCAGGTGACATGATTTCTGAAAGTAAATCCTTATCCTGGAGGCAAACAGATTTACGACATGCAACAATACGTCATGTTATTGTTAGTGCTAAGACGTTCAGGAAGCTAGAGATGCCAAGACATTTCCACAGTGCCAATTTAAAAGGATTTAATTCAAGAATAACATACACCTCACAATACATGCCTCTTTCAAAGAGAGCTTAGGCTTCTCATTGATCAAAATTTACTTAGTCTTTATGGACACCCACAATTACTGTTGTCATGCCTCCAGTTAAGCAGTTTAAATTGCCTAAAACTTTGGTAATGACTACTTGGCTGTGTTTGAATGGAGGTTATCTGCCCCTCCATTCACAGCTCATATGTCCCCTTTCCAGCACATTGCTTGGCGTCCTTATAGAGAACACCAATCAAGACACAAAATAACATTTTAGCAAATAATCCTGTCACAAATTCCATTACACAGTGAAAGCTAAATAAAAAATAACAGCTTTTCTGCCTGTATTTAAAAATTTAGATCACTTAGTGTCAGGCGATTCAGAGAAGGAAATTTCGACAAAAGCAAAGAGGACGATGACAGAAAGAAACCCATTAAGAGACTGCCACCAAATGGAAAATGTTTAGAACGAGCATGGGAAATTATCACTTTGCTTAGGAATAGGGCTTTCCTATACAATTGTAATATATGTTCCCTACAAAATTAGATAATTTGACTGTTCTCGAGTTACTTATATGTAAATATACCCATGCAAACATGGGCAGCACCATAACTCAGTTTAAACATTTACACAGTAAAACATTCTTGCTTAGGTTAATAGGCATGTAGTCTGCTTATGAAGTTCACTTAATCTGGCTTGCTTAAGAGGAAAGAAAAGAAAAGAAGTGTGAGTTTTTCCCATTCCATATCTGCCCCCCCCCCCAAATGCACTATGAATGTCTATATGCTCTCATTTCTATATTTCCTGAGTAATTTTTATTTGCTTCCACTTCCAGCAAGTCCATCAATTTCAGTTACATTACTGGTTAGAGGATCAAAAATGACATTTTGGAGAAACGAGTCAGCAAAGAGCAACGTATGCAAGACTTGATGAATTACTACACTGCAAAAGAATACTAAGTGATTTTTTTCCTTTGCCCTAAGTATTTTGATCACACATTATTTAGCACATTATGTTTAATAGATGGTCACATCAACCAAACATACATACATTTGAAAAGAAGTTTGTGTAAAATAAACAAAGGTACCTATTCCATACTAGGTACCTTAAATGGTCATATAATTAATCGGCCTCAAAAGACTTGCTTGCAAACATCCAAAGACATCCTCTGACAAGACCTCCAATGCACACCAACCCAGCTCTAATTAATAAGTCTAGCTTCAGGCCACCCTCTGGAAAGCTGCAGGTGGGGAGAGCGAGTGAGGAATATTCACTCATTCTCATTCTTTCATCCAATCAATATTTGTGGTTTGTCCTTACCCATACAATATATTGAGAATGTAATCAAGAGATAGTCTAGACCCAGATTTTAGACTCCAAACTTTGACATTATGGCTTATCATCTTCTGACTTCTGACACTGGAATTCATCTCTCCAAATCATAATTTCTTCATCTGCAAAGTGGTACCTATCCTATAGGTTGTTTTGAAGGCTATGTGAGCTGGTATATGTAACACACTTAGCTCAACACCTATCACATGGTACGCCAACACATATCAGCTGTTCTATAACACTATAGGAGCTAGGCCAGCTTTTAGGAACCTCTGTGTGTTCTCTCTTTCTGTTGAGAAGTTAACTTCTTGTGAGATAATGAAACAACTTAAACATAAAAAAAGAAGAAAATCTGTTGTTTCACTATCAAACTAAAAATCTGAGAGATGAAATTTCAATTTGAAGTTTCATCTCTCAGTTTCTGTTAAGAGCAAATTTGTGACTGTGGCATCCTCCTTTTCTAGGATCCGATATTAGTTTTAGCTTATTTGTGATTTATTGATTACTGTAAAGCATTAATATTAATGTTTCAAAATATTATTGGCTAGTGTTTTTATGTCAGAAAGTTATCTATTCTAAGTATCATTTTTAAAATATTTATCTGATCTCAATCAATCTGGAGTAGTTAGAATCATTTTTCAATTAGGCTTTATGTGCATGATGGAAGTAAATAAAAAACATGGAGAGATTGTGGCTACCGAAATGTAATAATTTCACTAGAGTTCAAATACACTTTCTCAGATCATTTTTCTATATCTTGATTTTGAAAATAACAGAAAGGCATTGGAATTTTTTTAATGGTTCTTGTCTAATGTCATCCAAATAATCCCTGATTATGGACTTATGTTTGCATAAATGTCTGCAGTCTTGGAGCCAAGAGCCAAGTATTAATAAGAATAGAAGGCAAATCTGAATTGTGTGGTACTCAAGGGGGCTCACTCTAAATAGGCAAGGCACTTGACCCTTGAATAATCTTGAGGACTTAGAAAGCAATGGAAAAGAGGAGCATTCCTGTAGCACTTCATTAATGCATCCTGTTCCTTCTTTCAGCATGGATTTCATTCCCTTTCTAGAACGATTATGGTGATTGCAATTCTGAACCCTGTATATTCATTCGTATTTGAAAGCAGATTTATCAAGATGATCAAAATACCTTTTAAATTCTAATTGTCTCCAGGCAAGAACCTAATGTCTTGGCATGAAGTTCGGGCTAGTACTAGGCACCCTGGAATTAAAAGAAGTCCATTATTGATGAAGATGCTGACACGTTAATCAGGGTTCCACTCACCCTCAAAAGCATCAGTACTGGACTCTCCATTACTTTTCATAGGCTCTCAAACTTTGTCATTCTACTTTAAAACAGGAAAAAGGAAGAACTAAGTGGGGGGTGTTTAATTAAATCCCCAGCAGGGATACCTGTGTACACACTCAGGCATCTCATGCCATTCTAAGAGGTGTTTTTCCAGTTAGGAAAGAAAGAAGCTCAGACTCTGGTCTTTCAGGCCCAAGTGTCTAAAACTTGCCAAGCCATAAGTGTTTGGATGCTGCTGAGAGCCCACACGGCTCCTAGTCATTCATTCAGTGAAGCTCTCGTGTATCAAGCACCTATCTCTGCCAGGTAGCAGAGATTTAGAAAAAATAGCAATATTAATAAAAGTAAAGTCCAATGATAGAGACAAGATAGAAGATGACATACTATCAAATAATTTCTAAGTTATGTGGGAAGGGGTATGACTGTGAAAAGATAGCAAAAGCATGTGTTGGGTTTCAGTTGACAAACCCTACACAGTATTTACAGTTTGGAAACATGACCCATGCCAGACTTATTCCATACTCTTCATCTCTTCCGCTGAGTTCTGACCAAGAGCCCTTATCATTAACTGTGTCTAGCCATTGCACTGAGAAAACAGGCATGTCTCTATAACACTAGTTAAAAAGCTATTTGGTATGTTGGGTTGGAAAACAGGTTAGGTGCCAAAGTCTCTTCCACATAGATCTCAGTGTCTCAGAGACCAAAAATAAAAAAGGGGGAGGGGCTTTAAACTTGAATGATGACAATGCCTACTAATAACGAAACAGCCACTACACCACACACAAACACATGCAAAGGTAAGGCCCTTCTCTAAACACTCCAGTCAGGAAAGCATTTGCGTTTCACTAATATTCTGAATATACTTACAGCATAAGTGGCCTGCGCTAAGGAGTGTTTCATTGTTTCTTTAAGATCCTTTATAACAAGCCCATTAACCATTCATGCTAGATTGAGTTTAAGAACACTATTTGAAATCAAATGACTCAGGTTAGGTGTATGTAAGAGTTCCTTTTTCAAGTCTTCAAACTCAGAACTGGAGTTAGCAGCCAAACATACCTTCCTAGTCTGATCATGTACAAAGGAAATAACTTTAGTACATTGGGAATTAATAGTACCCTGTAGCTGCTGCCTCTTAACCCCTAGAGATACCCAATTTTGAGAGAGACACAATTTTTGAGACTGCTTAAGTTTCTTCTCGATGCTGATAAGTGATTACCATATACTCATTAGCTATCAAGAGTTCAAAATAGCCAGAAGTTTCCAGGCAAGTGTGATGACATGTTACACTAAGTCAAAGCCAGACTGGAAGTGAGACCTCTGCTTGTAATAAAATACTGAGGAAAAAAAACCAGGGAAGCAGCCCGTAAAAGCCTAAAACTTGAAAGGCTGCAGGTCTGCTAAGAGTAGTTAGGTTTTAGAACAAACCCCTAGTTGTAGTTCACAAAGTCAGACTCCAATCCTGTAGGGGTTCGTCGGGCTAAACTTCTGTTGTATGCCATGCCTGAGGAGAATAGGCTGTCTCCACCTCCCCAATGAGAAAAACTGGGGCACGAGGTATGGCAAGCATGTTTGGGTTCGAAATCTACTGGGCCGTCAGAAGCTAAACTACAAAATCATTAAAATTGCTTCTAGTGGGCATTATTTCGCTGCCTTTCATCAATAAGGAAGCAGGTAGCCATCTCTGTGCTATTTCACAGGGTAGGCATGCTTGCTGGAGCTAGATTGTCAAGCGCCGCTTTTTAAAAAAAAAGCAGTGCCCCTATCATAGTAAAACTGGCCTGCTGAGTCCAAAGGGAAGTTGGCCTCATCTGCCTTTACAGCCTAAGAAGAATTTAAAATGTAAAGGGACTTGGCATGATTCCAGCTGTTGCCTACTACAGATACTTTTAATATCTACTCTTTATTGATCTGAGGGTATATGGATAAGCAGATATATGCTGTAAATGGAAAATAGAAGGCCATCTTTAAAAGTCCAATAGGCTGAAAGCAAACAATAAGAAACCTGTATTTTCTTTTGTCCACCCAAAGAATCTGACTTTTCCTGGACCCCACTCCAGGAGGGAAAAGAAAACACACAAATGAGTGGCAAAAGCACATCTCATTCCTTATGATGATGAAGGGAGAGAAACTTCCAAAAAGAAGAAATATTCATCTTAGAGAAAGAATCTGAGGCTATTTTCTTGTGGGGTCCAGTTTTCTCCTAATCTACAACAGTTTATTCAATTCTGTTTGAAGCTACCAGAGAACTCTATTGCAACAGACTTCATCACTTTCAACACATCTAATTAGCAGGGATAATACAATCATTTTTGATGTGGCAAAATACTGGCCTGAAAAGAGACAATAAAAACGCTGAATGAAAAATAGTGGCAAAATGCATAGAATGTGTTATGAGAGACATTCTCTCATAGCCATGAGGAGGGAGTAAGGATTAAAATGTCAGATGTGCAAGCACACACACACACACACACACACACACGTATTGAGAGAGAGAGAGACAGAGAGAGAGATGGAGAGGCAGAGACAGGCAGAGAGACAGAGACAAAGGAGAGAGAGAGAGAGAGAGAGAGAGAGAGAGAGAGAGAGAGAGACTCACTAACACTTGAAAAGTTTGGAAAATGAATCTGACAGAGATTCTTGTGTGAAGGTGAAATCCCACGATGATTTCTAATACAGTCAAGGAAGACACAAGAGAAGATGGTCCAGTTAACAGAAGCCTCCATGTGAGCTGACAATGAAATCATCTACTAAGGCAAACAGGATGTTAAGAGGGAAGCAGAGTCCCTTAGGCATTTCAGGAATGTAGAACCCAAGGAGAATCATCCACATTTAATGAAAAGCTTTCACAAATATGCAAAGGATGGAGAAGTCAGAACGTATTCAATTTAAGGTTCAGAAAATGATAGATGTACATATAGTAATCTTGTAATTTAGAGCTTAAGGATGATATATAAAGTGCAAGTACTGATGACCTTCCTGGGTTCAATACAAATGCACAAGCTGAGAGGGCCATAGCCAAACTAGTTACCTCTTCTGGGTTCCTAGACAGGAACTTAAGGAAAGAAGGAAGATGGACTAGAAATCATTAGCATCTGGACTTCTAAAGAATAAGACAATCCCAGGAGTCTCTTCGAAGGAATAAATGTGTCCTTTGCTGAGTAGATATTCCTGGGGTATTCTTAGGGAGGACACTGCTAGAGGTATCACTTTTTTGTCTTTTCTTAATAAGTAGAAGCCATCCTTAGGCATCTCATAGTTCTGTCTGTAGGAAATTCACCTCTATAGAGAGGATCGAGTGCTAAGACCCAGCAGGTCAATCCAAAGGGTCTAGTCTCTAGGGCACATGGGTATAGTGAAGCTATTAACAGATCTTCTTAGGAAATTGCTCCCCATATTTCCTCTCACGTCTTCAGATACCATCAGTGAGAAGAGAGTGAAGAAATGCTCGCTACGAGCATCAATTCTTTCACACTTGATTACGTTGTTCCGTGTGCCCTTGAACATTCAGCCTGCAACTCTCAGTGGCCAACATATTTCACAGCAGGGAAGGAATCAAAACAGTCTTACTACAGAGCCACAAAGAACCTCCAACCCCTGAATCCAATGCTCTAACTTCATTTTATTTTTTTCAATTTGGACTACTCATATATTCTGTGGGGACTACAAGGAAATCATTTTAAGGAGGAACAATACATAATTTGCTCACATTATCATTTGGGAGATGAACTGGGAAACAGTAGAATGAAAATTAGAATAATCCAAACCAGATAATATTTTGAGGAAGTGCTTCTGGGAGATATTGAAAGTGTATGCTTATCTAATGTTATAGCTACCATTTATGGGATGATTTGAGACAAATCAATATATTTATCTCAGTTGACAATGTAAGTTACTATGAAATTCTGTCCTCAGAGATAGATACCCAAGTCATTCTTAACATATATTACCAAAGTTATTACCACGTACAAAACAACTCTACTGTGCTGGGAAATGGGATGAGAGACAGCAGCTTAGAAGGTCTAAGAAATCAACTGGTCTATCCCTGGATACTGACTGAAAGCTAGGGTCAGAGTCACTGAACACCCATTTCTCAGGTTGACACAGAGGAGGATCCCAATGGGTCTCTGAAGAATTCGGATGGATAGTATGAAGACCCAGAAATTAAATGACTTCTGGAAAAGAACAGCCTAACTATTCAAAGTATGTGTGGCAGTGATAATTATATACTGCTTGTCCAGTCTCACAAATCAGATGGGTTTTTTTCTTTCCATAAATTAGAGGAGATTGTGGCCCTGCAGTAACTGGGACATCTAACAGACATCTAAAATTCAAATTTTAGTCATGGCATCAAAACACTAAGATAAAATGCAAACGTCAGTAGGCATAAATGCAATTCTGATGTACTAATGAGTAAGGGAATTTTCAACAGAAGAGAAAGGAAATGGGAAGAACATTCCAAAAGGAGTAAGGAAAAATTGACTTGTCCCAATTTTTAATCTGATTACGTGAAAACAGTCAACTCCCTCTTCAGAGATTTATTGTTTTCTTAAGAACTCTGAGTAGTCTAAATGGTTCTATGGTGCCATATTATCCTAAATATTCATAAAAGCATTCACTGCAGCACAATGTAATTTGAGCAGGAAAGAATTGATGTACAGGTTGGCTCAGTCCCTTCTCCCTGATGGTATCTGATGTACGGGGTGGAGAATGTGCTGAATTGTCAGCATACATTTCAGTGAAAAAAAAAATTACCACAGTAGAGGAATATTTAGGGAAGTGCTGACAGCATATCAATTAATAATGCCCACAAGACGCAAAGAATATTCTAGCCTTCAGAAGCCGAGGAAAAGCCACATTAAGGCAAAGCTAAAGTTCACGTAGTAGTCCACACCACAGCCCAATGAATATTTTCACCTCTGGTAGACTGGCTAGTCAGTTCGACCCTTTGTTTTCCTCCCAGTGATTTTGCCAGTAGCCTGAGTAACAAGGAACAGTCAGCAAAACTGTGTGTCTAGTGTGATGCCATTCAATGGACTCAGGACAATAAAGAAAGGTACACAAAAAGAATTACTAA
Organism: Chionomys nivalis; assembly: GCF_950005125.1. Taxonomy (NCBI): domain Eukaryota; kingdom Metazoa; phylum Chordata; class Mammalia; order Rodentia; family Cricetidae; genus Chionomys; species Chionomys nivalis. The sequence goes on along the minus strand of NC_080107.1, from coordinate 17,720,796 downwards.
GCCATTGGTACAAAGGGGGTCCTCGGAAGTTGGATAAAACAGGAGAGAGAAGGGTGAACCCCCAATTCCACATGAAATTATTTTTTCTTCTTTGTCCTTTCTTGGCGTGAATATGTATTCATAATTTGACAAGATTTTTAGAAAAGAATTAGTGATTTTTATGTTATATGTATGAATGTGTCTGCCAACATGTATATATGGGCTCCCTGTGCTAGCCTGCTGTCTGAAGAGGTCCGAACAGGATGTTGGATCCCTTGGAACCAGAGTTACAGACAATTGTGAATTGCCTTGTGGTGTAAGGAAAGGAACCTGGATCTTTGGTTAGAGTGGCAGATGCTCTTAACCACTGAGCCCTTTCTCTTACCTAGAGAACAACTGAGTATGTATACTGTTGAACTTGGCAGGAGGGAGAATGAAAGGGAAAGTGAATGAGTTTTGCCTTTTGGAGAGACGGCATACGACTTGGCAAATCCTCCATTCTTGAGGAACCACCACCTACGATTTTTCCACGAAATGGGTGTTAATACACAAAGACACAAGGGCATCTGTATGTGGATTGATGCTGAGATATGAGGAAGGGAAAATACTGTGAAGAAGAGAAGCAGGCTTTACCAACTAAAGGAACGGTTCTCCAGGGCACTGTAGTAACTGGACTTCTAAATCTAGTAAGATTTTAATGATGGCAAGTTTTGCTTCCTTAAAAACAACAAAACAACCATGCTGAGCTGGGCGGTGGTGGTGCACGCCTTTAATCCCAGCACTCAGGAGGCAGAGGCAGCGGGATCTCTGTGAGTTCAAGTCCAGCCTGGTCTAAGAAGGGAGTTCCAGGACAGGCTCCAAAACCACAGAGAAATCCTGTCTCGAAAAACAAACAAACAAACAAACAAATAAATAAACAAACAAACATGGTGAAAACAGAAGAGAACTTTAGAATTTCTTTCCTTTACACCTTCGGTCGGGTTCACAAGTTTTCTCCTCTGCAATGCTCCTCCAGCTATATAGACTCTTTCTTTGGGGGGGGGGGGTGCAGGGGTTAGAGACAAGGTTTCTTTGTGTAACTCTGGAGCCTGTCCTGGAACTTGCTCTGTATACCTGACTGGCCTTGAACTCACGGAGATCTGCCTGCATTTGTCTCCAGAGTGCTGGGATTTAAGTCAAGTGCACTACCACCTGGCCTGAGTACTTCTATATATATCTCCATAGGTCCACATTTCTAGGATGTTCTAAAAATGTTAGGCATTAAATTCAGTTATATGATTCGTTTAATTTTTACAGGCAGAAAAACCTGCCCAAGCCATTAATTTATTAATCATAGTTATTCTTCCAAAGAAATCTACAATTCACACAGGTGGACAGTCAGTATTAAAACATTCCTTGTCATATTTGTATTTGTTTCCTTCTTTAGATTCCTCTAAATCTATCAGTGAGCCAAACAAATTCACCTTGGGCCCATAGTGTTGCCCCCAGCAAACCTAGGCAAGCTCAGCTGTTTCCCTGGGTTTAAAATTTTAAGCTCTCTACATCAAAACTGTAACTACAAAAATGCAACAGGCCACAGATTTCTGCTGGAATGCAGTTACTATTTCCAGTCAGTTCAGTGCTTCGATTATGTGCGCTCTGAGACTGCATCATGCCAGCTCACAGGCCAGTGCCTGTTAATTCAGAGGCAACCTGGAAGCAAACTGAAACCAGCCCCTCTATTTAAAGTGGCTGGCTCCTGCGTGGAAGCCGTTCCCCAATGGGCTGGCAAAATGCACTGTAGATTTGTATAGTAATTCAGAAGATAATTGATTATTTGCCAAGAGATTGTTGAGAGTTGCAACTTATTATTATTTTTCTTAGACACTCCAGGGACATGCTTCCAATTTCACAGTCTTTTGCACATTGTGGACAGCGCTGTTTCATTTCTTACAGGGAAGTGCACGGCTCTCTTTCCACTGTGGTTATGTTAGTGGCTCAGGGCAGGCCAGGAACTGTGGATGGAGAAAAATGAGAGGCAACTGTGTATGCCTTCCCTGTCATTTGCATGGTAGAAGGTCTGGGAAATAAATTAGGGAGAGCTATTCTACAAGTGAAAAAAAAATGAGAAAGAAAAGAAAAGAAACGTATGTGCCTCCCCATCTTACATGGTTTTTTCTGCAGGACGGTAAACAATCTTGAAGACATCAGGCTTTAATTGTTTATGGATTACCTCTCTTTATTTTCCTGTTGCAATGCAAGTTTCTGAGGGAGTCAAGGAAGATTTTTGTCAGGAAACAGTTGTTTTCCTTCTACAGACTAACGTTCCTGCAGGCGATGCAGCAAATGAACCAATATAAATGTTTCCTTCAAAACACAGAAATCTTTTATCTATTTAGGAACAGATCACACAATATAACACGCTGAACTATTTCTATTAAGCCCAAAGATGACAAAAAAAATTGAAAAGAACAAATCCATTATAAAGAATTCATATCGGCCGCTTTGTGAGCAATCCATAATACACCATATTGTGCAAACTATAGGAGATGATGACCCAACAATACAGAATGGAGAGAGGGCTTTTGACAACAGAAAAGCATAAGAGAGAGCATCATTTAATGCAGAGTAAAAAAAAAATGATCCTGAATTCTTTTGCCTCCTTTATTTGTTGTAACACTTTGTAAAAGCGCTCTATGCCTTGCTCTCTTCATCAGAAAGATGAGACCTATGGTTTTACTTTTACAAAGTGCTTTAGGATTTAGGAGAGCCCAGAATGCATTATATGATGAAAGTCACCATGGTGCATATCACATGACTGAGGCAGAAAAGGATCCGGGACCCTAAATCAAAACATGAATCAGCAATGAGCACTCATTTTGTTTGTTTAAAACCCTAGGGTGTGCAAATATAAGTCAGGATTGTAGCTGACCCCCTTGCTTTACAGCCACTTTCTGCCGTCTGCCTCTGGTTTTGAAATCTGAGTTTAATAGAAAGAATTATGAATCCAGGAAATAGGAAGGGCTGGGTGTCTCCCAAGGAAAAAGATCAAATCACTAGAGTGTCACTAAGAGGTATATGAACTCCCGTTAAATCCCCTGAAGGACCACAGACAGATGGCACTGTCTCCTGCCCTCTCCCTTATTAAGCCTACTCCTATCTTGTAAAATCTTACATGCTAAGTGAACAAGTAACAAAAGAGAAACTGTCTACTCTGATTGCCCAAATTTAGATGGCTTTCAGGACCCTAGGAGAACCAAAATCAGGGGAACTCTGGACTGTATGTTGAGGGATAGGTCAATATTAAATGGTAGATACTAGGGCTTCTAAGTTCAGTGGTCACTCCAACACTAACTTACTGTTCCCGTCCCATCAAACCCTTAAACTTGCCTCCACTGCTGACTCTGGTGACTGAGGGGTAAAGAATTGATTTGAATTACCTATCTCCTCCCAAAACCTAAAATTAATTATATCATTCTTTGTGTCCATATATAAGAACCTGGAACATGTAATACAATATACATTAGGAGTTTGAATGTATGGAGGTCATTTGGGAGCTAAAGGAAGCCTGGTATCACTGTGACAGAATTATGATACAAAAGCTCACAGGACAAATAGTGGTGAAACCAGGACATTCTGATAACTCATATTCTGTTGAATTGCTACAAATCATCCAATATGAGTCTAAAACTAAATCCATTCAAATATTGGCAACCAAATTAATAGAACTAACCAAAAAACAAACAAACAAACAAAAAACCTCCAAGACTCATAAACCAAAAACAAAACATGGAGTCTCAAGCCCAGTGGCTGAGTAGATAAACTCACTCAATACACACTGTTTATTAACTGATTGTCACGCCCTGTGAACCCGGTCTCCTCTCTGCAGCCTCTATTTTTGGTTTGTGTTACCCCAGAGGCCCAGTGTCCAGAAATAGCAACCCTGGCACCATCCCCTCTAATTCATCGGCAGGCTGAATCATTTACCATTCACGCAGACTCTATCATACCACTCAGGTCGCCTCTGACTTCGCTTCCTACTGTGTCTTCTTCCCTTTAGTCCCACATTTACATCATTCACATTTTCATTATTGCTTTTCTTCCCTATTGGCTCCTAACTTGTCCCCTTATCTTTAAGTCCCATTTCTATATTTCCTGGACTAAAACATCTTCCTAAAATAAAAACGTAGACGTATCTTTCACCTGCCTAGAAACTATCCACATATATTAATTAGTCTTACCAGAGATGGTCTAAACTTCCTAATGGCAAACACCGGGCTCTAATTGCTTATCTTTCCAGCCCACATCCCTCCTTTCTCCATTCACAACCTATGCTCCTGACTGAACAAATATTTGCAGATAGTCTCCAGGTACCGCACACCACTGTGCCTTGACAGCTGTTAGTATCTTCATCTGGAAATCTCTGCTACTTTCCTAGGGTTTACCTGGAAAATCCCATTCATCTTTTAAAGCCCAGGTAAATCTGGAATCCACTAAGATTCCTCCAACTCCATATTCCCCTTAGAGTTAATCCCAGCCTTGTCTGTTGTTGAGTGCACACTATACTTAATTGTTTATTTACCCTTCTTCCATCTCAAGACTGTGATCTCTTGAGAGCTGGATGTGCACTTTAATCATCTCTCCCTGTCTAGCACAGATCCCCGAAGATGGAAGGTCCTTGATATGTATTTATGATAATGAATGGATGAATAAACAATCAAGCAAATGTCCATGTACTTAACACTGATTTTATTCGAACTCACACAATGCAAGGAGAGAGACACAAAAACCACGCCAACCAAAACCAGAAAACCTTCTGCAAATAGCAAACAAGAAAAGTATCTGATGTGGACAAGAACTGCTCCAGGAATTAGATGAGGGTGATAAAATGTTGAGTGAACTGTGCCTGGGCATCTGCACAGTTCCAATGATCACAACATGGGTTTGTCCCCACCCATGAGTGGCAAGTACTGCCTAGCATGCTTTACATGGAGTAGCTGCTGTTCTGATGGATTAACAGACGCTCAGACTGTGTGGCAAATATTCTCTCTCTCTCTCTCTCTCTCTCTCTCTCTCTCTCTCTCTAGGAAAGCTTGAAGAGCTCTTGTTTTCCAAGAGGGCATCACTTTTATCAACTCTGAAACAAGAGTCCGAGGAAATAATGTGGATGTGGGACCAAATTAAGCTATTCAACAGTCTCTTCAGCTCTTTAGATATAGCATATAATGAATGTGAGCAAGAAACAGCATAAAAAAATATTTACTTGGGGATGCCCTGTGGTTGAATGAAAGAAAAGTGTGCAGACTCCAACATGCTTAGTGGAGATGGGAGAACAACTAGAAATGTAAAGATTTCCAGGCTATGAAAAAAGAAATACATGGAACCCAGGAGATCATGGTAAACAGATCAACAAAACGAAAAGGACAAAGTCCATGAAGAAGGAGGTGACAGTCAACTTTGTTGAACTTTGCCTAAAGCTCATGTAAGATAAAATGTGCCATTTGTTACGCATCTCTTACAGGCTCACAGCCACTCTGCTGCTGGAGATAGGAATGAAGGCATCAAATCCTGACTGATCCGAATCCCTGCTCTTCCTAAGAAATAGCGAAGAGACTTTTACACTAATGAAAAAAAAAAATGCTCTTCTCTCTATCTTTGGTTAAGGCAAATCCTAAAAAGTAAAATTTAGAAGGCATTAGGCTATAGCTAAGAAGAACTTCATACGAGCATAGTTGACAGTGGAACAAATATGCCTATAAAATGAAGGAAAAGAAACTAGGGACTCTACTTTTTTCCCATGGATTTCTCTTGGGTTTTGGGAACTGACTTAGGCATTCATGTTTCCAAGACATGTGTCATCCTGATGAATTATAGACCCAGGCCCATTCATCCTGTTCAGAGTCTTAATTAACTTAGTTCCTCCTTTTATCTATTTACATTTTAAAATTGAAAATTTATGACTGACTAGAAGCCACTCACCATGTAGGATATACCTAAACTTCTAACAACAATTGAACAACCACTCAGCCTTTAGTAACCTAGAAATAAATAGGCATGTCGATCATTATAATGACAGCCATGGATATCTACCCTCACATACAAATATGAAATATGTATTTTGACTCTATCCATGTTATCATTTGAATGAAGCTTTAATTGTTATATTTATAGGTTGCAAAGAAATCCACTTTGAAATCTGTAGATTGAAGGTAAAATGAAATGGCACATTCTATAATCAAACTGTCACTCAAAGCATAGCTGAATAAAACCATTTTTTTTCAAATTCTGTACCTCGGATTGTTGTGGCACTCTTAAAGACTTAACAAATCACACACTGCTGTGCAAATACCCAAAGAACACTATGTGCGTCACGATGCTGCCTCCACTTTCTCTGTGACAAAAATGTTTCTCATTTTTTATTCTAATTGCTGAGGACAACTATTATTAACTTAAGCTCCGTGCATAAACTACTTTTATAAATGGAAGTACTGATATTCACTTTGAGAGAGATTTTTACCAAGTAATTCAGGCTGAGCTTAAGGTCTTTATGTAGTCCAGGCTGGCCTGAAATTCATGACAATTACCTTGCTCCTACCTTCTAACAGTGCTGGGATTACATGTGTACAACAAAGTGCACCAGGCATCACATTCATTCCTATGGGAAGAAAAAGCTGTTCAATTGTGGTGTGTGTGTGTGTCTGTGTCAGTGTGTTCATCTGCGTGTATGAATATGGGAACCTGTGCTATGGTACATGTGTAATTGTCACAGATCAACCTTTGGATGTGGACCCGAACCTTCAACCTTGTTTGAAAAAAGGTATCTTTCTTGTCTTTCCACCAAGGATGTTTCACTAGCTAACTCTTGCGCACCCAGGCATTTTTCTGTGCTCCAGTGTGGGTACAGAGACTCCAAACACTTGTGCAGCCCACCTGACTTTTATGTAGGCTTTGAGTCATTGACTTGGCTTCCTCATGCTCATACAACAAGTACTCTAACCCACTGAGTCATTTCCCCATGCTCATGTTAAAATATTTCATAAATGAACAGACCATCCAAAATTGTGAAGAAATATCTGATGATCTTTCTGATCTTTCTTTTCTCTTTCTTTTTCTTTCTTTCTTTTCTTTCTTTCTTTCTTTCTTTCTTTCTTTCTTTCTTTCTTTCTTTCTTTCTTTCTTTCCTTTTTTGGTTTTTCAACACACAATTTCACTGTATGGCCCTGGTAGCACTGGTTATTTTGGAACTGACTCCATAGACCAGGCTGGTAGCCAACTCAGAGATCTGTCTGTTTCTGCCTCCAGAGTGCTGGGATTAAATGTGTAGGTCACCATTGCCTTGAGGCGATGATTTGTGTTTTTCTAATTATGTAAAAAAGGTATACAAAAAATTCTGGTGGATAGCATATCCACCTTAACAAAACTAGAGGGATTGCTTGGGTGTGGCACAATAATTTTACAATGTACTAAAGAAAAATAAAGTGATTCTTTTTAAAAGTTTGCTGCCACAGCAAAAGAATCACATCCAGTACTAACATGATGCAATGTTATTCATGCCACACACCAAGGGACTTGCAATTTTTGTGGAAATCATAGGGTAGGAAGTGTCTTTCAAATGGGCCTTTGTTGTTTAGAAGCAAAAAGCAAAAGTATAACAACACAGAAACAAATGCCCAAATAGTTAAAAATAATTATCTAATTACCACTACTTCTAAGCCCACAGCACAGGGCTGACAGCAAATAAATCACACTAAGTGCTGTGTGAACACAACTTCCGAGTCCAGGCCTGTCCATTTGGATTTAAACTGCCTCATATTCAATTTTAATTGCTTTATATGTCTCATTTCTCCCATTGTTATTTCGCTTATTGATAAAAATGTAAGTGCCTAGTTTTTAAATTTGTCCATAATCTTTTATTATGCATTAAGTAATTTCAGCTACTTACTACCTTCCCCCAGTTACAGTAAGCCCATGACTTGATATGTACACAGAAGATATGTGCGCACAATGCGGTGAAATAAATTTGGCAAACAGTGGCTACTGCTGGCTTTTTGCACAGCCCTTATAATAAGGTGCTCTGTTTATTTTTCAAGAATCCCCTTTAATGCATGCCATTGGGTTATTTTGGGACCATGATTAGTTCATCAATAATACTTAACCAACCAGAACATCAAGATCAGCCTGGAATGGGAACTGCTATAGACTGTGATGACTCATACCATCCATCCTGCTAGGATCGGCAAGCATCATTTTATAGGTTTACAAGACAGGACACCAGTTTGTGCTTAGGATGCAACCCACCCAGTCCCCTATGAGTGCTCAGGACATGGCAGGTGAACTCTGCTAGCTGCCAACCTCCTTTCTTTTCTACACCTCAACCACTGGCAGATGCCCAGTATAAAGGTCAGTTGGCGGGGTCATGAAAAGGAGACAGCTGTGGAAGAGGGAGCACAGATACCAAAGATTCAGCCTCCATGGTGGACTGTCCCTTAAAAAATGTTGAAGAGCTCCCATGTATTTGAGGTTTCCTGCATGGTATCAGGCAGGATTACAGATTGTTACATGCAATATGGCTGAACTACAAAAAAAAAAAAAAAAAGGGGGGGGGGACTGATAGCCAACAAAACACTTCTCAAGCAAGCATTCAGGTGAGAGGAAGGTATTCTGTGATCTCAAAGATCTACAAGTTAATACACCCTGAGATGAGTTGCATATACTTTTCCTCATATAAGATCCATCTGGGATGAGTAACCATATAATTACCAGAAAGAGAAAAGTCAGCATTGGCCAAGTAATTTTAAAGCTGGCCACCTACAAGAATTTTCAAGGAAGTAGCCCCAAATCAGAAGTTCATTTACCAAAGTTTATATCACTAAGAAGGATTTTTATATATTTCAGATACCCATAAATGTGTGTTAAGTGCTTTATAAGACCAGGGAATTAGTGACTCACACTGAGGAGCATGAGCTGGTATCAATTAACTGTGGAGATAATCGTTGACATGAAGAGACTGTGAAACGTGCTCCTATTAATTCAGAAGTTTCTAGCACTGTCTCCTCAGAGAAATTTAGTACAACTTCTTTGTAACTCTCTGAGTCACCAGCCAACTCATTACAATAATATAATCAATATATTATTGAGACAGAAATATCCTGGCAACATGGCAAGATTAGTAATGCTAGGTTCTAAATTAATGTCAATGTCTTACACATGTGTCATAAATGGCTAACAAAGGGACGCCAGATCATCCCTGTGACTGAGATAATTGTTCCGCTTTGAAGTCCCTGAAGATCTATTGTATTAGTTCCCAGGGCAGAGCATCTTCCTTTCTCTTCCCTTCCTCCTTGTTCTTCAATGATAACGAGAATTAGAAAATCGTTTGACAAGTACGCAGCCGTAGTTGCTGCAAGTGGTGTGATGAAGCAGTGACAATATTCTAGTTGCTGGTTCCATGTGGGGCAGCTCCGAAGCACTTGCTAAGTGTTCTTCAGAAAGTCTGCATCTATTATGGTCCTATTGCAAGTTTTAGCAGATGAGTCAATAGGACAAGTCTGGGACAGTGTTGAGAGGGAAGGACCTCAAGCAAAATCTGTGAAACACTTGAAACACTGGGTGCTACTCCATTGATAACTGTAGTCCTTTACGCTTTCTGGCATCCACCCAAAAACAGCACTCACGGCACAGGTCTCGTGTTTTTGGAAATAGCAAGCTGTTTTATAAACTGATTCGAAGAAGATCTGTTAATTTAATTTTAAATTCTTTAAATTGTCTTTTTTCTCATCAACTTTTTGTTGTATACATATATTTTGTATTTTCTATATTTTACATTATATTATAACCATATATTGGTGTCGTTCACATGCAAAAATACATCTGGATAGCAATATTGATTAGAAAATATGAATGAGTGCGGCTATGAGAGGCGTGAAACTGGGCCAAACGGGTGGCTCAGCAGGCAAAGGCATTGCCAAGGAGCTTTACAGCCATAGCTCAATCCCCAGGACCCAATGTGTAAACGAAGAACACATTCCTGCAAATACTCCTCTAGCCTCTACACACATTCTGTGATACACATACACACACTATTCAATAAACAGACAGACAGACAGACCACCCTAAGCTCATGACAGAGAAAGACTATTTAGAATTAAAAAATAATTTTCATCAGAAAAATGCTGTAGACAGCTCATTAACACTTCATAAATATGGAGACACAGAACTGTAGATGCAAATGAACAGAACCATCTTTCTTGGAAGGTGGGTTCACTTCAGGATATCTTCAAAGAAAAAGAATGTGTGGCGAGACTGAGGGGTCCCCCAGGGAAGAAAGCTCAAAGAACAGACTCCACTCCTAGGGATCCTGTCAAAAGTTGAAGATGACAGCTGATTCTCTTCTTGACAAGGAGCAAGTGTGTCCTAGATGGGTGTCTATCTTTAGATTTCAGTGCACGAGCTCAATTCAGCAAATGGTCCAAAGCAACTGGGCACTTCCCACGGAGTAAAGATAGAAAAACCACTCCACTAATTACATAGGCTAGTTTCATTAAGGCCAACTTTTAATGGGATTTAGGAAAGATCTAGGAAGAATGCCGCACTGTGCCATAGGTTATGCCAACTTACAAAGAGAAAATTAAAATGTAGGTCTTCTAGGGAAGAAAAGACACCTGTTCCTACTGTAATTTCATGGCTGTGCACAGCGTGTAGTGCTGAGAGCAACATAGCATGTTAGCTACAGCTTTCGAGTCTGGAGTCCAATAAACTCTGATTTAAGAACAAGCCCATACTTGCTCCTTTTTGAAATCATGGCATTGAGCCAAACAAATTTGACTCATCCACTCAAGTTTCTGCCTTCCAAACAATTGGCCAGTTAGCTGTAGTACTGCCTCTCATATGATCAAATCGTGTCTACTGCACTGACAGCATTTGATGCACTTAAATACAGAATCAGTAAAGTTCTTATCATCATTATCCAATGGAACAAGGAGGTATTTAAAATAATTACAGAATGAATGATCAGCACAGCCATTAAGCACAAAAGGGGGAACCTTGCTTTCTCACTTTCAATACTCACCCCCTTTCCTTAAAAGGTGCACATACAAGTGCCCGAGTGCCCGAAGGGACCGATGACTCAAAACTTTGGCTTCTATAGTAGTCGGGAGGGGAGGACGGAGCTATTGGTACTGCTGCTTTGCCCCAACAATTATATGAAATTCGTTTCTTTATTTTTTTACATAAATGAAGTAATTTTTTAATAAAAAGATGTGCTGCTAAACTAACTCCTCACTTAATGGCTTTTCTGTTATTTGCAGCATCCTAGAAATACATTTCTGGAACTTCAACAGAAAAGCACTAGGGCAAATATAATTCTGGCCTAAAGCTATTCCTAGTTTTGCATTGTCGCTCATGTGCCTGCTGTCCAGAAGGCATGCTGAAACAAAACTGTCAAGTTTGCCCTAAACATAGACTGATGTGGGCAACTGCTGTGTTTTGAGAAGGAAAGGGCTGGGAGTCTCTGGTGAAAACTGTCAAATATGGTCCCCAAAGTTGGGCAATAGTTAACCGTTTATGTATGCAGACATTGAGGTAGACACGAGGAATTCTACAGAAAGTTTAATCTCAGAGAGGATCACTAGCTCTTTAGATTTCTTCAGTCTCCCTTCTTCTAAAGTGTAGTATAAGCCCCAAGTGTAGTTGCTCTTTATAGTGTTTCTGACGATAAAGAAATAAATAAAATAAAAATGAGTACATTGATCTCTCTTACAGGAAAGGTGAGGCATATGGTATTTATACAGCTTTTTGATAAGCACAGAGTCAGCTTGTGGAAGACTGGTGGATAACCTGAGTCTTTGGTTAGAATCCACTAATCCTCATGGATGTACAGTAGCTTCTAAATGTGACCCTTTAGGAATGAGTATAACACATGCTCACCTTGAAGACTTTGCTTTGGAGGTTTAGCTTAAAGCTTAGAAGAGTACAAACAGTCACAGCATTGATTTTTTTTTTTTCTGGCTCTCCATTTGGGTTAGAATAGTATCTCTTATGAATGAGATCTAGGGTAAGATGAATAAAGATAGAAACAGAAGGACCTACATCAACACGAATTTCCTGTTTTCTTCCCATTGTTTCCCATGTTCTTTGCTCCCAGTTGCTGAGGTTGCATAAGGACAGCATCCTTACATTTGTTCTTGTTTAGCTAGATCTGAAACACTGACTGCTCACAGCAGAAAGGAGCTGTGAAGCCAACTCCATGCAGCCTGGAAACTCCAGCTTCAGGATAGTGGTTCTCCAAGGGTAGCCCCCACAATCCCAGACCAGCAGCAATGGTGCCATAGAGGCATTGGTTAGACATCCACAAGGCAAGATCTACTGAGCCAGAAAATCTAGGGTAGAGCATGGAAGTGTGGATTTTAACAACTCTCCCTGGAGATGCTGATGCTTTCAAAGGCCTGAGACCCACAGTCTGAGACTCAGACCAGAGCTTCCCGGCCTGAACAGCCTTACAGACACAGGTGCAACACCTGCCTTGCTTGCATCATCTTCTGTTCTTACTAGATTCTTGTTCCTGAGTGTTTTTGTTTCTTTGCACTCCTCACCTGTATCAGCTCCTCTTCTTAACTACATGAAAACACCAGCCATCTTTAAATTGAAGGATGCAAGACAGATGGGTGATATTAACACTGAGATCACCTTCTTCTGTGTTTCTCTGAGTCTTGAGGCAAATAACCCTTTCTCATCTCCATGAGAAAGGATCTAAATATAGGATACTTAAAAATATTCATAAAAGATTGCCTTTAACTAAATGGGTCAATGGTAGCAGACTTTGGACCTGTAAGGCAAATGTGAAGGCTGGAGGGGCCGGTGCTTTACAAAAGTAAAAGGGGTATCAGTGGGTATATCTTACAATAACAATGTGACATACATATTGCTCATATATAGAAATATAGTTGTCAATTGATTATTAATTGTCCCCCATCTTTGATTAAACTACCATTCAACATAATAGGAGACTCAAGTCTGTAATTTTAGGTAACTCATGCTGAGAAGAGAAAGGGTAATGCTGTCTTTTCATTTTTCTTTCTTTCTTTTATTACATTTGTTATATAGAGTTTAACCCGAGGAACCCCTAAACTCATTTTCCAAAGAAGAGCCTATTCTGAGGCTACTACAGGTTACAAACTAAGGACTCAGAGGAAGAAAACCTGATGTAAAAGTAATGCATATTAACAAAAAAAAGTTCAATTGGAAAAACTTAACTATTATAAACAAGATAGCTTTTATTTGTTCTTATATAAGACTTTTCATGTTATTTCTAAAAGGAAAACTTAAAATTAAAAACTCTAAGGCACGATAGTGGCAGGCACTTGTAATTTCAGTACTTAAAGGAAGAAAATTAAACATTTGAAGCCAGTCTCTACAGAGAATTCAAGATCAGTTAAAGTGACCATGTGTCAAAAATAACAAGAAGTGCTGGCTGTGTAGTTCAGTGGTCGAGCATTTCCAGGGATACCTAAGGTCCCTGAGATCAATGTCTCACACAGTTTAAAACTGTAAAGAAACAGAAAGAAAGCTCCCGTGGAAGGCAGAAATATATATAAACAGACTAGCACAACAAGAACATCCCCAATGAACACACAGTTCAAGACATTGACAAAACGGAAAGCAATAGTGAATACATATTTTTACATCAAGCACTATTACTTATAATGTATCAGTAGCCAAGGGGTTTGAAAATGATTTCAACTCATATTTTGAAGCTGACAAATATACAATTCTTGAGCTAAACCTGCACTGCAAAACAAGCCATTTATTTATTTAAAGACAAACAGATCCTTAACCCTACTAGATAATATTCATAAATGGAGCGTTCATGGATGTTAATACCAAAGAGGGATTTACAATCAAAACATTCATGCAAGAAAACATTTGGAACCATACTATTCCACAGCATTCCAATAATCAAGGAGGACATTGTTATGGGGAAGAGGGAAAGATGACTTTCAGTTTCTTAGGGTCACCCTCTCTGCTAACCTCAGCTGATACCAGAAACAGGAATGCTGATGCTCACAGCTGTACTTAAGCCAATACACTCTGAAGAAGGATCTGAGCCATGAGTGTGTGTAGAGCTGGTATGGCTCATCTACCTGAAGGATGACGTAGCCTGTTGTCTGCATGGAACTGGAAATAGACTGTGTGAAGCAGCTAACTTGAATGTTCCCAAGTTTTGTTTAGGATTCTATAGATTTTCATGAAAGACAAGAAAATAACTAGTCATCCTATCGTAATTCAAACCTGAACAATTTTATCTCAACCAAAGCAACGTCACTGACACATAAAGTATTGTGGGATTAAAGCTCTTCAAAGAAATTCTCTGTGATGTTGCGAGCAGTTTACACTTGCTTTGCACCAAAACCAGAAAAAAAAAGTTTTTTTCCCTTTTCCATATTGTGCTCAGACACATCAATTGTGGAGAAATATAGCATAAAACTGAAGACAATTTTCAGAACGCCCTTGGTGTGGGAGGTCCTTCTGTCTATGTGATGCTTTTATTGGTTAATGAATAAAGAACTGCTTTGAGCCTAAGGCAAGGAAGAACAGAACTAGGTGGGGAAAACTGGGCTGTGTGTTGGGAGAAAGAAGGGCAGAGTCAGAGAGGAGCCATGGATCTACCTGAGATAGATGCTAGGAACTTTACCTGGTAAGCCACATCCAAGTGGCGATACACACTTTAATAGAAATGAGTTAAATGCAGATGTAAGAATTAGCCAATAAGAAACTAGAGCTAATGGGCCAAGCAGTGATTTAATTAACACAGTTTCTGGTGATTATTTTGGTTCTGGGAGGCTGGGAAAAACAAGCGGCCTTCTCCAACATGTCTTCCCTTATATTGTTCTCTTTGTTAGTCCAAATCATTTTAATTCATTTAGGCTTATTCTTTCCCAACTTCATTCCCAAATTCTCCTTCTTCCACGTGCTTTTCTTTAACTGTAAAGTCTAAATAAGATATAGTATATTCTGATGAAGAAGATGATGTTTATTAATGCAGGAGAGGAAGCAAGGAGGAGTGGTGCTGAGTCTGTGTCCTTTTTTGAAATTCTATGAATCTGAAAAAGTTCTAGATAGGACAGAATCTCTACATATCTCACAACTGGACATCTTGAATTAACATCTTAGTTCAGTAAGACATGACTATTCACATACAATCTCTCTCTCTCTCTCTCTTTCTCTCTCTCTCTCTCCCTCTCTCTCTCTGTCTCTCTCTCTGTCTCTCTCTGTCTCTGTCTCTGTCTCTCTCTCTCTCTCCATTTTGTACACACACATACAGAAACACACATAAAGCAATTTGATATATCATGGTCAACCAAAGTTTTAATTTAATTCATTTCCCCCATATTTTGTGGTGTATATGTGTGTGTGGGGGGGAGGGTTCTTACATTATTTTTCAACCCAGAATCCCACCCAGTATGTCACAGTGTTTTAAGTTGTCATGGCTTTGCAAGCTCCTTCAGACTATAAGACACACACTTTCTTTTAAACTGACTTTATTTGTTGTCGTAGCTTTGTTTTGCTTTGAGACAGAGTCTGTGTAGATCAAGCTGACCTCAAACTCACAGAGACCTGAAGCACAATGCCTGGCGTAACTGATTCTTAATTAAAGTTGCTGCGCTTGAGAAAATATATGATTGAGTGGACGACAAAGGCAGAAATAAAAATAAAAGCTAGGTCCGTGGTGGAAAAGTGGCACTTTGCCAAAACGTGTGGTCAGTAACTTAAACAGATATCCGCAAAAGCAACCCAGGTTACCCTGGGCCATGGAAGCTGTCTTCAGTTACCCTCCTAGATGTACATAAGCCATGTCGTTTTGTGTAAGTCACTAAGTAGATCAAATGGCACCTTCTATGTTCCTCCTACCTACCTCTCATATATACATAGTTCATGACCTGTAATTTTATCATGAAATTAGAAATTAAGTTGAGTCTACCTGGCATAGCTTGTGGCTCTGCAGAAATCTGTGCTATAGCACTCCCAAGATCTATTGGATAACTATGATCATACATTCATATTAATCGAACATGAGCATTTATAGGGTGCTGAGTATCTGCATTCCTTGTATAATACATAAAATGACTTACTGACTATCATATACACACTAGGAGTTATGTGCAAAGAATTTCCAATGCATACTCGGAGTCAACTGGGGAAGTTGTTTTTTTAGTTTCTAACCAGTCCTTCCTCATGAGACTAGCTCCCCATCTTCTTTTGCAATACTGTGTCTTATTTTCTAAAACTCTGTTGCTATTGGCTATTTAAACTAGGAAACTTAAGCTGAGTTTCTCTTGCTTCTTTGCTATATATAACTGAAAACAACTTCTCCACTCTTCTAAAAATGCACCTTCACTTTCTAAAACCGTGTCCTTTACAAGATGCCATTTGTCCTGCATTATCTGTCTCAATTTGTACATTTAGTGAATATTCTAACTTTTTTTTTAATTTGAAAAATTAAGCTTTAAGTGTTGTACTTTTGAGTACAGGATTGAGAACAAGAATCACCCTTTACCTTGTAAGGAACAATGGCCTTCAGCTGACAGACGGAAGTCTACTGACTTAGCAGAGGTCTGTAAGCATTAGCAGAATAGGTTCACACAGAGTGTCCTGAACCTAAACACAGGATGATCACACCTCACAACTCCCGCTCTTCGTTGGTTCAGTCTGGAGCACGCTGCCTACAGGTAAATCTCCCTAAATATACAGGAGCACGTCTCCATATTGGTTTGAAACACAACACCAAAGAAGCAAGGCAGCATTAGTACTCACTGAACCCCACACTGCACATTTAAAATCCAGGCTCCAGAGTCTACTTTTAAAACCCAATCTGACTCTATTACTCTGCCCATCCTTTCAAGACCATCCTCTTCTGATGGAACCCGTCTTCCTCTGAGGCTCTTGGATCAGGTACACGGCTGTGATTTTTGGTAACTGCACTAGACACTGAACACAGGTCCCCCTTTCCTTATCACCTTTCCAGCTCCTCCCAGAAATCATCCAATCAGGGCTGCCTCAATGCTCTAGCAGCAGACAATGCTCTGCAAAGATAGTGAGGAGAGAGACTGTCAGGGACAAAGCCCAATCTAATGACTTACCACCCTCCCAAGGCAAGCACAGGCCCTGAGGGGTTCTTCCTAGGTTACACCACTATCCTGTAAGTTCACTGATGTTGAACATGCTTTTCATTCTCCGTAGTATTATTACTCATCATTCAGGAAAAAAAAAACAACAGATTCTTTCAGATTCACATAAGATTATCTGTGTACTCCTCATTCTCCTTCTCCCGACAGACACATTCTCGTGGAATACTATAGCTATTGTAGGCAACTCTATGATGACAATGGTGATAGTGTAGTCATACCTACATGTATTCCCTTCCAGCAACTAACATGTTTGCCCTAACAGCAAAACATGTGGCCTAATGAGTCTGGAATCCTTGCCAGGTTTTCCAGCACATGACAAGCTGCAATTGTGACAAAGTTTTTGAGTAAGCATCATGTGAAGGCACTATGCAAAGATAATTATAACAATTACATATTCCTAACAATCACCTCCAAAGCAGTGTTTTCATCATGATGCCTTTAAAATTTGTAAAATAAAAGTCAGGGCAGCTAAGTAACTTACCCAATTTTGTGCAAAAGTTAAGTTTTAGAACTCGAATGTAATTTTAACACCGAAGTCCCTTTCCTTAAGGACTTCTAACAAGTATGTAATATAAGTGAATGGATGGAAATCCTCCTGGTTTCAGATGAATGACCCCCAAAACTCTCCACGCCGGAGCTCCTAATCATGAAATCTCAACATGCGGACTGTATGCTCCCTGCGAACTGCACAGCCAAACTCCTTTCTTACAGATAAGGAAGCAGGAGCTAAATGATGCATCAATGTTTTTCTCTTTTCTCACAACAGGTCCATGTACCTAATCTTCCACAGGTGGGAATCCTTAAACGAGAAACGGGTCAAGCTAGAGAAACACAATCAACCAGTCCTGGCAAATTTCCAAAGAAGGAAGAAATGCAACGTTTTCAAAGTTTCGGTTAAGTGCACAAGTAGATATGTAAATCTGCAGAGGAAGACAGACACAGGCTGAGAGTTCATCAGAGTGAGTTCTTAAGGGGCACATCACGCATTTCAGAACCTTTCCAGAGGGAATGCTAGAAAGATTCCTGTGCACAAAGGAGCTTGAAACCAACCCAGAAACTCTCTCTCTCTCTCTCTCTCTCTCTCTCTCTCTCTCTCTCTCTCTCTCTCTCTCTCTCTCTCTGCCTTCAGAGGGAAATTCTAACAGGTCCAGCCAGGAAATGTGGCTTTGAAAGAGAAGGTAAATGTGAGTTGGCCTGCACTCGATTGGATGCTTCCTAAGTGTTTCCCATGAAGCTGAAGTTGGACCTTGGTTTTAGGATCTAGCTAAAGGACTGAGACAGGGAATAGCCAGAGACCTCCAAAAAAAATTCTGACAGACACCAAATTATTTAATTGACTTTCTTTTACTGTTGTCATCTTCTGCTTTAAAAGAAAAAGGAGGTTAAAAAAAAGAAAGTAAGATTACTTTAAAGGGAAAGAAGTTTAATGGGCAGAAACATAACATTTGGTTAATCATTAGACAAAAAGGCATCTTTTATACTAAATAAAAATTAAAAATCATGCCGGGCGGTGGTGGCGCACGCCTTTAATCCCAGCACTTGGGAGGCAGAGGCAGGTGGATCTCTGTGAGTTAGAGACCAGCCTGGTCTACAAGAGCTAGTTCCAGGACAGGCTCCAAAACCACAGAGAAACCCTGTCTCGAAAAACCAGAAAAAAAGAAAGAAAGAAAGAAAGAAAGAAAGAAAGAAAGAAAAAAATTAAAAATCATAATTTTGGATATTTGACTGCCTTGTCTTCTTGATTACTATTGCAACAGCAAAGCACAACTTTGCTATCCCTGCAGGGCAATCAAGTAGTTGAAAACAAGAATTTACTGATCATTGACTGAAGTGACAGAGACAAAGATGCAGACAGTGAAGGTCCTACACCTGGAGGAACTGGCATACAATCCAGTTTTGAAGAAATGGAGAAGTGCTGTTTTAAAAGGTCTTAACAGAACCAAATAAATGACTTTTATGGCTATACGTGCAGGTAAAGACCATCAAGAACAAGCCGAATGGGCTGAGCTGACATTTGCTGTTTTTAACTGAAAAGATTTTAGAGGAAACCAGTGTTCTTCTTACAGTGTCGATGTGAGCAGAAAGGGAAGAGCATGAAATAGCATTCATTCGTGGTATCATTCAACAAATATTTGCCACGCGCTTGTATGCATAAGGCCTTGTGTCAATTGCTGGCATGTCAGGGCTTCTCCCTTTCGATTCAGAGTGAAGAGATCACACTAGCAAGAAGAATGGGCACAACTTAGTTTTATGACTTTGGAAGAGTCCCCTAGCCTCTTTGAGGCCTTCCTTATAGGATGAGAGGATGAGCCTCTGGTGGTTTTCAAGGCTCCATCTTGTCTCTTGAACTAGCGATAGTCATCTTCTGGTAATGCAGATGCTAATATAGATGCTCTCCCAATGTATACCCAGCAGAAACTAGGCTGAGGCTGCCTCCGGGGCAGGACTGAGGAGAAGAGAGCCTGGCCATGACTTTCTTGCAGCGTAACTCTCCCTAGTTCACACTCCAAAACCCCTTCTGTGGAATCATTGAACTACAGGAGAGTAATTTTGAAACAAGTCATCTATCCACCCCAAGTCTTCAAGTCTCCGCCTACTAGAACATGTGCAGTGGAAAAATCTAAGCATTCCGAAGGCCACTGCTTAAACACACTTTGAGCCTAAAGGGATCCTGGATTCCTTTTTGCAAGCCAAAGCAACTTCTAAATAAAATGACAAAACTACTATTGTTTCAAAGCATCTCCTAAGAGAACTTAAGGGAGGAGAGAGAGAGAGACAGAGAGAGAGAGAGAGAGAGAGAGAGAGAGAGAGAGAGAGAATTTAATCTGATGCTCTACAGGTCTGGGTTAGGCTAGCATCACTACAGGGTCAAATCAAAGGGGCCACATAAGAATCTGCAGAACTTGGTAGGGCTAAGCATAGTGTGCAGATCCAATAGGCTCCTACTGATAGGAATGGGAAGTAAAGCTCAAACCAAATAAAACTCACTGGAATTACAAGAGGGGCATTAAATGATACTGCTAACTCGTGCTCACCCGCCCCCAAAGGATCTGAATGAATCAGCAAGAGGTATAACCTAGGCACTGGGATATTTAAAACTCCCTGGTGATTCTAATGTTAGCCAAGGTTGAGAAACACTGAATTAGAAGGGCAGAGAGTTATGGCAGGCCTGAAGACTATGTTTTAATGAACTATCTTCAGCTTTTTTTTATGATCTAGCTAATTTTTTTTTATTAAAGTGGTTTTTTCCAACTTTTACCCTTACATTAAAAGTGACCATATAATGGCAGAGTTATATAATACCATTTTTCTATATTATCGCAGACAACACATCTCTGGGGAATTTCCAAGGGTACGCCAGTCTCTGTTCTCCCAAAGATAAAGATCAGTGATCAAACGTCCACTAAGTGTGTGTATGAATGCTGTCACTGCCGAGAGCCTTCCTTCATTATAGATAAGTGTTTCAGGATCAGAATGTCTACCCACACACTCCTTCACACACACAATACAAACTTGTGAATCACAAATTATTCAGGCATCCTTATCGGGAAACACACGTGGTCTCCAGGAGGGCGCTTTGAAAGTCAAGAGATTAGCATTCATTCCCTCTGCCTAAATGCAGCAACTGTAAGCTAGACAGATCTTACCTCGCAGAAGGATCACACATCTAAACAGCCTTTCTGAGTTTCTAAAACCTGTCGGTAGTATCCATCTGGATCTCAACTAAGAATCTGATACTGATCCATGTTAGAAACTCTGATTTTCTTCTCCTACATGAGGAAACAGAAACCTAGGCATTAGTACCACCCTCAGGGTCGAGTGGTAGAAGCAATGAGGAATCTCAGACTTCTCATTTCATAGTCTGACTCTCTACACTTTCTCTGAAACAAACGATCGAGTTGCCGTGTGCATGATCTCAATTTAGTCTCTAAAAAGGAGGTGTTTGATCTATTCAAATCATCACCTTCTCCTCTGTCCCATGGAGCTTTGACTTAAAAATCAAAATCGCTAAAAACTTAAAAATATTAATTTCTGTTTTTTTCATTAGAGCTATAAAAGTGCTTATTTTTCTTGTTGGTTGGTCTGCTTTTTTGGTTTGTTTGCTGTGTTTGGAGATAGCGCCACTATATTTTCCTTTTAAACTTGCTATAGAGCCCAAGCTGGACTTGAACTCCTGATCTTCCTATCTCTCCTTCTGAATGCTAGAACTTTGGTGGGTCCCAGCAGACCTGGCTTGAACTGTAAGCTTCCTGAAGGTTGAAAGGGTTTCCTCTCCCTGAACGCCTGCCTACTGGTTTCCTTTACTTAATCACATCTGGTAATGAGCTCGATCCTTGCTATTTTCAGTTTTAATCTAATTTCTTAGACTTTCTCCTAGAGTTAGAAATATTTTACAAATTAATTTGTAATCTTTATCCCATTCTCTTGTAATGAATAAAAGGCAATTCTATTTTCGAAATGGAAAACAGCTTTTCAAATAAAGAAAAACTGTTAACTATGTCTTTATAAGTTGGTCTTCCTACTCCTGACCCAATTGCCTAGTTTATTTAATAATCTCCCAGAATGAAGTATTTCAAATGAGTCTCTTTCTTTGACAACAGCTTCAACTGTATAATTTGGCACTATCCCTCTATGTCTCAGGCAGTCTTTAAAAAAATCATAACTTCAACAGTGGCATGATCCGTGCAGAGTTCAGAGACTAGCACTTTCTCCCTCAGCTGGAACCTGTGATTTTCGGTTAAGGCTACCAGACAAGCCTTCAATGCTCATCAGTAGGACAACTAAGCATAACTTCTGTTGTGTCAATATTAACGATCTAACACTATCATTATCTGAGGTACTGGGAGATTACTTTAACTTGTATATCTTGAGTACTTCAGCTAGTCTTGCATAAGATATAAACTACGGTGGTATTGGAAGGCTATCCAGAAAGTCAGTCTAGGGTAGACATACAGCCTCAGTTTTCATTGACTTCCCTTTCCTAGGAAAGGTGTGCAAAGGTGCATCAGAGACCAGAGACAGGCATGGGTCAGTGGTGGGAGCACCAGAACACAAGGCAGCAACGCACTCTTTCAAAGCAGTGTTCTAAAATAAGAAAATAAAAAGGAAGAAAAGAAAGAAGGGAGAGAGGGAGAGGGAAAAGAGGGGGAGGGAGAGGAAGAGGGAGAGGGAGAGAGAGAGAGAGAGAGAGAGAGAGAGAGAGAGAGAGAGAGAGAGAAGACACGAGGACAGGAGATCATCACAGGGAAACTCATCAAGTTTGTGCTTCTTAGCTTTGCTTTTAAGTCTCATACAAACATCTCAATTGACAAACCCAAGGAATCTGTGCAAATAGCACAGAGACAATCACCAAACAACAATGCCTCTTCCCTCCAGTTCTGGTAGGCATTCTATGGGCGACCTCTTAAGTTCAGAACAAGTTACCTTTAATTAGAACAAGATGTTCATCTTTTCCATAACACCCTGTCTTATTCTCTCATAAATAAACGGAGGAAGAATTTTAAATTAGCTCTCCTCATGACAGTTTTACCCTAGACAAAGTCCCTGCCACAAAACTAAGGGTGAAGCGTTTCTAGTTGAGCTGTAATTGCCATAATGCTGATTAAACGCACACTTGGAGTGGGAGAAGCTTTGCTGGGGTACGGCGGAGTCTTTCTAGTGCTATTTAAAAACACTTCAAGTACAATCTTCTCAAAGTGGCGCTTTCATGAGTGGTACAACAACATACCTGAAATTTCACTGCCTTGGAAGCAGAGGTTGGATCGGTAATGACATGAGAGTCATTACAGACACTGTCACACTTCCAACCCCTTCGAGCTACAGACTACGAAAGACAGCTGGGTTTATTCTACATTTGTAACTTGCCTTTGAGATTAAATGCCAGTTTCATGTCGTTCCCATAGGACCTCCTTTGTGCCAGAGTTGGGCTAACTAAATTGGCATTTAGTTTCCTAAAACTATATACTATTGTGTTATATATGTTTATATGTACCTACATATATGTATGTGTGTTTTGTATACGTGTATATGTATATGCACATGTACTTGTGTTTAGATATGTATATATACTAAAGATAATTGATATATATATATATTGATAATTCATACACACACACACATACACACATATATGCGCTAAAGATAATGACAGAAACTACTTCTCAATCATGAGATCTGAATTCACCTTGTGCCTTAAATGTGAAGGAAGTTTGGAATGTTTGTTATAATGTAATATCATCAACCACTGTTTGAGTTGTGTATTTCATATAAAGGTGCACATCTGGCTATCAACAAGATGATAACAGATGTTTAGAAAAATGCTTAGCAGGGAGATCTGGAAGGCTTACAGTAAAAAAGATACACAACAGCATCGGAACCGTAAGACTGCCAGAGATTCTGTAATACCCTCTCTTCTCCCCTCCAAGCCAGCCTCCTCTTCTCTAGGTTTGAAGCGGAAGGAGGAGTATGTAGTCATTTTCAGCAAGAGGGGGACTTGACCAGCAAGGTGAACAAAAACCTTTCTCCACAGCGGGCATGCAAAGACAGAAGCAGCAAGCTTTACCATGAGGCTTTGAGTGCTAGCTTAGACAGAGAAGAAAACACTGTCAATTGACACATGCCTTTGACCAACTGAACAGAGCTAGGTCACCTGACCCGCAAGCCTCATACCAAGCTTAGTAAACTGTATTGCTCCCCGAAGAATAATTTATCATTTCCTCTTCAAACTGCTAGACTTTACTCCAAAACAAAGTAGTAATAGAGATTGGTCAACTGACTTTATATCTCACTACTACACTGGAAAAAAAGTTGAGAATGAAGCACCTCATCACCAAATCAATTAGTAGCCTTACCACTTACTACTGCTACGTGATTACATGCCTGCAGAGTAAGACATTGTGAACTCTAACAACGCAAACTTAAAACTTAGACTCATCTCTTTATTCAAATATAGACAAGCTTCTCATAATCTGTTTTAGTGGTGATCCTGCTTTTCCAACACAGAGCACTAAATGAACAATGCCATGTAAATCTAAATAAAGGGTGGGAGCCCTTATAGATCTGAAAACAGGAAGATCCAATTACTAATGTATCCACAGGGAGCTAACAACTGTCTGTAAGTCCATTTCCGGGAGATCTAATGCTCGTTGCCTTCATGGACGTTGGCATACACATACTACCACACACCCTATCCCCCCGACACACACACATGAGCATGCATGCTTGATTAAAAACAATAGTAATAAATCTTTCTTTTAAAATTTGTCATCTATGACAACTATGTTATCAGGTAGTATATAAATGTTTAGAAGGTTTTAGAAAGCTTACAAAAATATAAACTTTTATATTTCACAAAAAATGAAGTTTGGAGAAATTCTTTAGGATGTGTGTTGCCTTATTTGCAATAATTTCTAAGATTAAAATTAGTCAGAAAATATTTGAGCACACAACCCTATAGAGAAGAAAATGAGTCAGCAAGATGTCTTGGCAGGAAAGGATGCTTGCTGCCAAGTCAGAGACCTGATTTTAATTCTCCAGGAAAGCATGACAGAAGGAGAGAGCTGATCCTTTCCTGTTTCTCCTGACTTCCACACATATGGGTCACGTGTATACACAGACACAGTAAATAAAATAATGAAAGCCAACAGAACTAATGTTAAAAAGAGATAAAGAGAAGGAAATCATATGACACCAACTCTGACTGAAACAACACCTTCTAAAACTAGTCTTGATGGCTACCCATGCTTATAAAAGATACTCCATGTAAAAAGGATCTGAATGGTCAATGGGATATCCTCAGAGCCCCACCAAAAACATGTAAGCACTTGAGGCTAGAACATGGTTCTCAGAGATAAAAAGTAGCAAACATATAACCACATTGGGAGCTAAGCGTAATAATACAGCTAAACTGAAGAAAAAAAGGAGCAGCAAAGACCAGCAAATAAAAGCTCCTGAGATATATAAGACTCTAGGATGATGCTTCGCTTCCCTTGTGCCTTAGAGTGAAGAGCATTTAAAATGCATGAACAATCACATGTGAACTCTGCCATATGAGAACAGCAAAGTCAATCTTATCAGACTGGAAAGTAAGACACCTTCACTGAAGTCTCACAAGCGAAGGGGACTTTCCCCTTAATAGCGGAAGTCGAAAGTTAGGAAAACACTGCTGAGCAAGAGGTAGACAAGTAGTCCAGCCAGCAGGGACATGGCCAGGGTAGTGGCAGGAAGGAGGTCATGCAGTCCGAGCAGGCAGCTCTGGAATTTCTTTCCTGTTCAAAAATAGGACAGCAAATGCTGGGAAATGTCCATTCATGTTTCTCACAAAGGACAAGTCGAGTCACAATTGCTATTATTTGTACTCGGAATCTGAGAAAGCAGTGACATGATGAGACTAATGTGTCACATGCATCAAGACATTCTAACAGCACCAATGAGACAAGGCTTTCATTGGACGTTTCATAGCAATGTATCTCTTCATAATTTATTCCATAGGTACCACAAATGTATCTTGACCAATGTACACTTTGGATTCCCATGCTGGGCGAGTTGGCAATATTGTATATTGGCCTGCTTTTATGTTTCATTCATAACAATACACGTCTTAGACAAATCGAGCAGTTTGTTTTGGTTTTGGTTCCTAATATTTTAAAAAGTAAACATATCGCCACTAAGATAGAAAGAATTCAAAGTCAAATAGCATCATAAAACAAGGATTATCAACCTATTTTTAAAGCCACAGACAATTTCGGTCAACTGGCGTTCAAGTATTGAGTCACTGAGTTACACAAAGCCTTGACCAATATTTATTGCTCCATGTTTTAGGAGCAATTTCCATTTTGATGGGTTGCTTCAACAGTGGTATTCTGAAGCAGTTAGGTAACATAAAAATATAGGATCAAGATTATGTCTGTCAGATGAAAAATACAGCATTTATGCAGAATTATATAATCCATACACTGCTTTATGGGCCCAAGGTCCCCCTGGGAGTGCCACAAACCCACATAATATTCTGCAGGGTTACAGTTTGCACTTGAGACTCTAAATGGGCAGGAAATGCTTTCTGAAGCCAAGGGTATAAGCCATCCACTTCACAATACTGCAAAATACTAATAAATACTAATAATAAAGTCTAAAATACTAATAATTTCAATTTGGTTCCGAAAGATGTCCTCATTTTGAGATGATCCCAAGATTAAAATAAATGTGCTTTTGTACTTCAACTCTTAAGATACAAAGCATATAAATCAGATGACCAAATTGGGCCTATGAAAAAGTGGTTTCCAATGATTCAATGTCAGGGAAGTTCACTGTAGTGTTCCCTGAGGATCAGGCCTGGATTTCTGAAACACTTCATCTAACTGTCTTCAATAAAGAAAGATTGCATGATACTTAATTTTAAAGATGACATCACACTGTAGCTAGGTATCATTGCTAAGAGAAAGAGACATAATTGGAAAACAAAATAAAGATCCTAGATATAAATCCAATAATAGGTAATCATAGGGATACAATTATATATTCACAGGAAAAAAATAAAAATCTAACTGCAAATTTTAACAGGAGAAAAGAAAGAAATGAATGAAAACCTCTATGGCTTTCAAAGAATGAACACTAATCCAGTTTGAGAGGGAACCAGGTTCAATAGCCTCCCTAAACTAAGAAAATGAAAACTAGATCAAAGTAAGACGCCATTGTGTAATTTACTGATATTTACTGATTATTAGAAAGACCAATTCTGGCTTTAAACAAAAAAGAGAAATGTAAAAGTATATATGACAGCATTAAAGGAAATAAAAAGTCTGAATTATTTAATCTAGAGAAATAAAATTTAAATGATGTCTCAGGGGATGTAGATGTAGGTCAGTAGTGGTAGTGGTTTTGCCTGGCATGCAAGAGGATACTGGTTTTTATCTCCAGCATTCAAGTTAAAAAATAAATGTTATAACAATAAAAGATGGTTGAAAGAGTTTGAAAACTATAAGAAACATTTACTTGGGTTACATTTTGGGAACGACCAAAATGTACTCATGTTGTACAATAGATGAATACCAAAAACTGTAACTTCATAATTCAAAGCCAATAAAATAGGTTATAATGTTAGAATTGCTTTGGCTTATTACAGTCTTTGAGTTCTAAACTGTAGCCTCAGTTTAGATTAAGATAGATTTCCTAACGTCATGTTAGGAACTGACTTCCAACTCAATATTTCCAACATGCTTTTTGAAAACTTTTGCGTTATTGTGTTTTTCCATTTTATCTTTAAGTTAAAGAACAGGAGGTATTAAAAATAAACCTTGAGCCGGGTGGAGGTGGCGCACACCTTTAATCCCAGCACTCCCCAGCACTCGGGAGGCAGAGGCAGGCGGATCTCTGGGAGTTCGAGGCCAGCCTGGTCTACAAGAGCTAGTTCAGGGAGAGGCACCAAAGCTACAGAGAAACCCTGTCTCGAAAAACCAAAATAAATAAATAAATAAATAAACCTTGTCCCAAAGAAATGGACCATTGGCCACTGACCATAGGATTAAGAATATGCTATACCTTGTTGTTAATATTACATTTTTTTTCAAACTGATAGTTTCTAGGGAAAAAAAAATTAGACAAGCTATTGACAAAATGCAGAGTGTTTTGTGTTTGTCAAATCTTTGATTGCTTAAGTTAAAAACTGAATATAATCTACTTTAAAATGAGATACTAGATGAGAGGGGGAAGGAAGGGAGGTGGGGAATGAAAGGGAGCAGGACCCTACAAATACTCAACCTTTATTTTCACAGTTTAACACATACTGAGTAGTGATGAAGGAGGAATTGTTTTGATACACGTCTTTCACTCTTTCTAGTCAGTTCGGTCCCAGTTGACCTCTGAGCTTACCACCCCTACTTCCTAAATGTGACATGTTCTACCTCTGCAGTTTGATGGGGCCCACATTCCAACAGTGAGTTTAGTATGCTCAACGATGAAGGCTTGCTAATTAATACAAGAAAGACAGACCCTCTAAGTCAGTGAGGCGGACATTAATGAGTAGTTAGGCAGCTGCTTACTTCGGCCAAATCAATTTGAATCCCACATAGTTCACATTACCTGAACTAAAATACACCGCTGACAAACAACGCTCTCTTTCTTTTCAAGAACGGAGGAGAAAACCAACTCAATTAAGAATAAAAACAAGCAAAAACAGAGCGGAGTTTGGGGGAATAAAGAAAGAGAAATGTACACAGCCATCAAAGCCAACAGAACTTGCAATTAAAGTAAGGAACAAAATGTTCCCTGCAAGTAAGAAACAAATCAACATGTTTATAAATTTCTTTCGAAGGAGTCTCGCTAAGAAGAGAACAGAGATCCGGAAATGGCTTCAACTTTAAGCGTTTTCATCACGCAGTGAAACCCAGCTTAAACATTTGTTTTGTTCCGTTTAAGGAAAACACCATTCTAAGATCCATGTCTTGGTAAACGAGCACATGCTGCAGAGAGACAAAGTGTTGTGCCTTGGCTATTCCTCCAAACACAGAACGTGTATGCTCCCCATAACAACTATAACTCCCACATCTTCTCTACTTAATTACACCAGTTTTTTGGTTCCAACCCGATACCAACAAAGGCATAAATAAATGAGCAAATAATATGGCCAGCTTTGCACTATGACTGAAACGACAAACGTAAAATCCCTGAGATCCCAGGGTAAACTGAATTATTTGGTAGTTGCTTAAATAAAAAGATTTTCCGTCATCAGTGATTTTTTGTTCAGATAAAAGATGTTTACCCTGAAGGAACAAGCATGGAATCTGTTTTTCTAAAAGCATCTAGAAAAGTAAGTCGGTGACAGCAGTAGAAGATATTGTTGCTCTTCGTAGAATACAATTAGTTACAGCTCTGCTCTGGAGTGAAGGTGCTCGAAGTGTATAGCTCAACAATAAGCAGCAATATGGTATCAAATGTATTTTCCTCCAAGAAACTAGACATCTCTCACGTGTTGAAATATAGTCTATTTTTACTCATGGCATTGAGGTTAATAACATCTTGTTAATTAAATGAAACAGTCCAAATTTAAAGCAACCAAACCGAGGAAATAGAAAAACCACTTCTGTCCGTTTAGTGCAGCTCACTTTCCAGGGCAGATGATAATTCCGAAAGGGCTCTGAAAGGGAATAGAGGATACAGACTCCTAATAATGCTGTGTCCTCTGACATCCGTTCTGTGGAAATAGAAGGAGCAAGCATTAACTTTCAACACTGGACACGCTAAGAAGAAAAAAACAAATGAGCAAATTCTAAATAGCTATGTGGAGCAAGGTGACCCATCCTAGTTTAACAGAGAACCACGAGGTAATCAAATGAAACCTACGACCTTTTGCCAGAGAGTCGGGAGACAAGACGGCAAATACAATCTAAGGATTTGTCGAAAACAGTAAGGAAGGCATACGAGCGTGCAGCTTTCTGCTGGCCATGGATGTAACAGACACAGGTGATCCCTGTAAGAACTAAAGTCCAAAAAGGAGGCAGCCACATGTCCCATCCTTCATTTAACACAAGCCTCCCTGACACTCTTTCAGCTAAGGTAACTGTGGGCTATTCACAGTACCAGAGCTATATGAAGTGGTCATAATTATCAGAGCCCACTTTTCTATTTTCCAAATGAAAGCAAATCCCACCACTTGTTTCAGCATCTGACCTACTCCACAAATGCTACAAGCTCGTAGTTCAATCAGGTTCACTAGTGTATACATGGGTCTGTCTGTCTCTATGCATGCATTCGGGAGCTAAAATGAGAAGAAGAGCAAAGGGTTAAATCCTGAGGCAGAGCCACAAGAACAAAAAAGGAGAAGGCATGAAAAGGAGCCGCAGTGTGTGTCCTATTCTCTCTAATTTCTTCAGCCCCTAGTCAAGCACCTAGCATAGGATTTTCTCAATAAAAGACAAGCCAAAGGTAGAATCATAAAACATTCAATTCATGAATATCATAGAACATTAGTTATCAAGGACGACCTTCCTTGATACTGACGAATAGTCTTTAGAGAGACTGAAAATGGTCTAATCCAAAACGAATAATAATAACACAGAGATACAAACGAGACATGGAACAATTTCAGTGACAGAAGATACCAGAAAGAAAGCATAAGTAGAGAACTACATGCATGCTAGGAAGTGTTATTAAAAATAAAGGACTCTACTCTTGCCAGAGAGGGGCACTTCCTTGTAAATCATCTTAGTGGATACAAACTGAGAAGCAACAGAAGTGGGAGAGATCCTGTCAACCAGGATGACTTCAATGCCACCTTAACTAAATGCCACACCACTTACTCTCTATTCCCCTTTTTTCACTGTTCTGAACCTTAAAATTCATGTGTGTGTCACAATACCTTTATTCTCATCATTCTGGTCACCACGGAGCTTTTCTCTCTAGTTTGTTCAAAGGCAGAAGTTGAAGGGCTGGCCTAGTGGTTCTTTGTCTCCAACGCATCCTGAGGCTCAGCTGCATGTTACATTTCTTTTTTTTTTTATTCTTTTTTAATTAAAATTTCCAACTGCTCCCCGTTTCCCATTTCCCTCCCCTCCTCCCACACATTGCCCCCTCCCCCCACTCCCCTCCCCCATCCCCACTCCTCTTCTCCTCCCCCCAGTCCATTCCCCCTCCCTCTCGATACTGAAGAGCAGTCCAAATTCCCTGCCCTACAGGAAGACCAAGGTCCTCCCACTTCCATCCAGGCCCAGGAAGGTGAGCATCAAAACAGGCTAAGCTC
Organism: Chionomys nivalis; assembly: GCF_950005125.1. Taxonomy (NCBI): domain Eukaryota; kingdom Metazoa; phylum Chordata; class Mammalia; order Rodentia; family Cricetidae; genus Chionomys; species Chionomys nivalis. Next base: position 17,689,923 of record NC_080107.1, on the reverse strand, counting down.
CCACAAAGCCAGTTCATGTATTAGGATCGAAACCTAGTGCCATTGTCCTTGGCTTCTCATCAGCCTTCATTGTCCGCCATGTTCAGAGAGTCCAGTTTCAACCCATGCTTATTCAGTCCCAGTCCAGCTGGCCTTGAAGAGCTCCCAATAGATCAGTTCCACTGTCACAGTGGGTGGGTGCACGCCTCGTGGTCCTGATTTCCTTGCTCATGTTCTCCCTCCTTTTGCTCCTCATTTGGACCTTAAGAGCTCAGACCGTTGCTCCAATTTGGGTCTCTGTCTCTCTCTCGATCTATCGCCAGTTGAAAGTTCCTGTGCCATTCTCCTTGGCCTCTCGTCAGCTCTCATTGTCCGCCACATTCCGAGAGTCCGGTTTTATCCCATGTTTTTTTTCAGTAGCAGTCCAGCTGACCTTGGTGAGCTCCCAATAGATTGGCCCCACTGTCTCAGTGGTTGGGTGCACCCCTCATGGTCCTGACTTCCTTGTTCATGTTCTCTCTCCTTCTGCTCCTCATTATAACCTTGGGAGCTCAGTCCGGTGCTCCAGTGTGGGTCTCTGGTGCATGTTACATTTCTTTGAGTATTTGTATCCCATGGGTTAATGCTTATTGCTAGGTTTGCACCCCTAGTATTGGAGCATCCTTTTTTAGGCAGCATGCATGTTTAGTACATACAACATCCGCTCAATATTGTGCTAACTTGAAATAGATGGGGTTTCCAGTTGTTTCATGCTCCTCTTCACAATTCACAATGGACACTAGCAATCTAGAGACTCTACTGATCCTGCCCCTGATTGGCATTAAGCCAAACTCACTAGGAATCCTCTCTGGGAGACAGGGGCAACATGGAGGTAAGAGATGGGAGTTTATAAAACAGTGAGCAGTCTTTTATAATACTTTACTGTTCTGCCTGGGAACCGAATGGGTAGGAAGTACCCATTGGGTCCCTCCCCTTACAGACTGAAGTCCGGTGAAGCACAACCACTTAGCAAAGTTTGCATACTCATCAGTTATATAAAAAGTGTAAAGAACGCTAGCCATCACCCTTAGGGGCTGAGTCCTATGGTTCCATTACATCAACAAATGAAGTCAAGGTAGGGCTGTGTCCCCCTGACCATTCTCTATAGCTTGTCTACCTAAGCCACTTCCTAATGTTCTCATGTAACAAGGCAGCCCTTTATCCTGGGTCCCAGGCTCCTCATTCTGTCTATAGATGTAGACACAGGTAGCTCTTCTCTCTTTTTGACATAAGCTGTCCTTTAGAAAGGATGTCCACTCTCTATCTTCCTTTATCACCTACTGCCTCTTTTCTTATGCTTTGCCCTTCTCAGTCAAATCCCTTGGAAGGGGCCCATAACTAAGCTTTCAACTTCCTCAACTTTCACTTCTTAACCATAAAATCAGGTTTCACTTTTCCCTACTGACCTTAAGTATTTCCCACTCCATATATTTTATATAGCCCACTCTTCAGCAATGCTCTGGCCCACTCAACACAAAATTTTTGAATTGTCGGAGCCACGTAACTACAAATGATCTCTACATCTCTAGCTTCTATGAAATACACTTCATTCCTCCTTCTCTCTGCCTACCTCAGTGGAAACTCCCCCAGTCTCAATGCTCAGTTAGCTCTTTCCATGACTAAGAAAACCATACTTGATCCCTAAGTGTCTGCAATTACCTTTAATGAGTACATAAACCATTCTGATACTTGTGCGACCATAAAATGTGCTATCCAAAACAGGACTCATTTGGGAATGACAGACATCAGGATGACATATATAAACTGTTACCATACCAAGCCAATAAGACACCTAGCTGTAACAATGAAAGCTCTGAGAAGACCATACTGGAATTCATCTGCCCAAATGACTGTCACATTAATATATATTAATATATATATATATATACAACTGATGACAAGAAACTGAAAGTTAACCCCCTGCCCTTCCCAGCATGCTTAGCCCATCAAGTTATTAATAAATAAATGTCTTTAATAAATAAGCCTAATTAAGACACTAAATGATACAGTGTTCTATAATGAAAAAACCAAATGGTAACCAAAGTGGGTGGTTGTTTTGTTTGTTTTTTTTTTAAGGACAGATACCAGGCATTTTGGCAAAATATAATATTCCAGCAAAACTTGTTTTACATTTCATCATTTCTGTGGTCTTTGTGAGGCTCAGTATTTCCTGGAACTCCTTGATGTGGGCAAGAAGAGAAGTGAATGGCTTGTTCTTCTCCTTCCCCACCTTATACACTGTTAGTAATCATTTAAAGCCCATTTTTATTTTTATTTATTTATTTATTTTGATTTTCGAGACAGGGTTTCTCCGTAGCTTTTTTTGGTTCCTGTCCTGGAACTAGCTCTTCTAGACTAGGCTGGCCTCGAACTCACAGAGATCTGCCTGCCTCTGCCTCCCGAGTGCTGGGATTAAAGGCGTGTGCCACACTGCCCAGCCTTAAAGTCCACTTTTAAATTCACCTATTTAGTAAAACAGTGCTCCAAGACTCCAGGTACATGGCTCCCTTTCCATACTCCCCAAGCACTTTATGAAGATTTGATGATTAATTGGAGGTCTCCAGAGAGAGAGAGAGAGAGAGAGAGAGAGAGAGAGAGAGAGAGAGAGAGAGAGAGAGAGAGAAAGGGAGGGAGGGAGGGAGGGAGGGAGGGAGGGAGGGAGGAGAGTCAGGTGTATCCACAAGCTGGCACTTAGACCAATGAAAAACCTGTGAGAAAACACTATTATCCCCATTTTAGAAATAAGGAACCAGATAGAAAGGATTACCCCCCCCCCCTGCAAGATTTCAAGGTAAAACAGAAAGCCAGTATCCATCCTCAGGCTCTTATTTAAACCTGTGTTTGCCTGGTACAGCACAAGGCACATTCATGCTGTGACTTCTTAAGTGTCTGTCTGCCCTCCCCCGCAACACACACACCCAGACTGTCTGCAACCTCTGAACAGGCCTGATCCTTCACAACCATGGATTCCTAACTATATTATTAATATATCTAGGCAACATGCATGGCAGCTTCACCCCACTTCTGTTCTGCCAACAGACCCGAGACTCTGGGATTACTAATGCGGTGGCACTCTGAACTCACACTTCTCATAGATGGGGTTCCCTAGAGTGAGGGCGCAGCGGTCCTCACGGAAGGAAGTCAGGAAAGCAGAGATGAGGACACAAAGTAGGAGCTGGAAGAAAAGAGAAAGACTGAACTTGAACACAGGCTTTGAACTCTCATGGCTCAGGGCAACAGGCTACTCATGGGATCTTGTCACTGAGCTTGGGCTTCTCCTTTATTAAGGGAAGCTACTCATATAATGGTTGGATTTCACTGCAGGGAGGGGACTTTCATGAAAGACAGCATATGGAAGGCCCAAAAACATGTATCAAGAAACCATTTGTGGTTAATGAATATTATCATTGGCAGGGCCTTATCCTTTCCTTTAAATCTCTTCACCTTCATTACCACTCCTGCTTCCCTCTCACCTTCTTCAGAAGAGATAAAGAATTTGGGGCACGATGAAAAAGGGCATTCCTTCCCTGCTCGCTGGGCAACGCTGGTGGCCTTACACCCGAGGGGTGAACTTTGGTAAGGACAAAGTTCGCCTTTTGAATGCTGCTGCTCTCTTCTTGACTGCAGAACCGTCAGCAGCTGATTTAACTCCTAGAGGCTCATTTTCAAGTTTTCTAAAAAGGGAACTTGCCTGTTCATTAAACCGCTGTACGGAAATTCTGGTAGGGATTGATGTTATACCTGCTCTATATGTCACACCGGGCAGGATTTCTAAAAGGCCATCCTGAAAATGTTCCAGAAAGTGTTGAAAGACAATGGGATGGCAAGAGGAGGTAGACTCCAGAGAAGAGAGCAGAAGCTTCAACAGTCTGTACTTATTACCTGTTGTTTCCTTCCTCATTCCAGCACAGTCAATACCTCTGGCCCAGCACCACTTTGTATGAAGGACAGGGAGGCCTGCACGCTAAACAAGACAAGTCTGGTATTCTGGGCCCCACTCTCCAAACTCAGTGGGACAGGGGTCTTGTCCTGTACCAAGGCCCTCATTCCTAACTGACTAACTGTTGACTTGAAACTGACTACACACAATTCATGACAGACGGTAAAATCTACTGACACTACAATCTAGATAGTCAGACAAACAGCACTTCTGTGGTCTGTACTGAGAAACTACACCTTGAAAACGAGCAACTCTGCCGCCTGTTGGACCCCACTGACTGCCTTTCCATCACTTACAAACTTCTGGAAGCTGTGTTTTCACATGGAGATTGCCAAGACTTGGAAACAGTTTTCGGGTTTTCTCCAAGAAGAAACAAAATGTACAGAATGAAAATTTGATTTGCTTCTCGTCTCTGCGGTAGTCGAATGTTCACAAAGTCATAGTTTCGTAGGCACCCTGGGGAGGTCAGAGCCCACCCCCTGCCTCCAGAAAGAAATGAACCTAACGCTGCCAGTAAGAACTCTCTGGGAATAAAACAGAGAAAACACATCCACACAGTCCCTGGCAATAGCCTCACAAGAGGAATTTTTTAAATGAAACCACTCTGTGGAAACAGAAATGCCATATCATGGTGATCTTCCCGAGAAAACAGCATGCCAACAGTTCATGTTTGGAACCACACAGAACCCAACTCTTTTTGGAAGCCTGTAATCATAAAATCAGAACTTGACAAGCCAAAGAAAATACTGTAATTTTTGATCGCTGCCTTTCAAATGTTGCGCATTGGGTACCAGAGTAATTAAATATTTACATAAATGCGCCTTCTTATTTTACATAGGTTTTACATTTAGAATGTTTCTAACACGATAAAACTAAAGAAACGGAAATTCACTTCCACTTTCTAGAGGTACATTGTCCCCGAGAACAGAGGTTCAGAAAATCCCATTCAGGGAGAAACTTAAAGACTCAATTAAAGTTTTATATTAGTTTAAGAAAGGAATGTTAATGGAATCTTCGTGGATTGTTGAATAGAATAGCTATTGCCAAATTTATACATTTTTTTTAGTAAATCGGAGAGCGTGGTATACTGATGAAGGATGACACTCAAGAGTGAATGAAAAACTTTTATAAAGTGAACAAACTATTTGTACTTCCATTATCAACATAAAATTGGTCTATTTGTGCTGCATTTTCAAGGCTGTGGAGTAAGTTCTTTCTGTTCTTAAGAATATGTTTTTATGTATATGGTGTATGTGAGTGTGTGTGAGAGAGATAGAGACAGAAACAGAGAGGGAGGGAGGGAGGGAGGGAGGGAGGGAGGGAGGGAGGGAGGGAGGGAGGGAGGGAGGGAGGGAGGGAGGGAGCCACAGACAGACAGAGAGAGAGAAAGTTTCCATGTTTATGTACACAGTGAGTATATGAGCTTTAGTGAAATGTTTTTCTCGGTCACTCTCCATCTTTTTTTTTTGAAATAGGGCCTTCCATGGAACATGAACTGGCTAGACTGGCTGACCAGTGAGCCCCAAAGATGCATCTGTCTCCACTTCCAGGTACTAAAACGATAGGTGGGGCCAATGTGCCTGGCTTTTTATGAGAGTGATGGGAATCTGAACTCAGATTCTCAGACTTCTGAGTCACGTCCCCATCTGCTTTTTTTCTTCTCTTTATAAACTATCCTTTGTCACTGATACACAGACAGAAGACAGACAGGAAGTAGGAGAAGGGGGACATGGACCAGGACCATCACACCACCACACTTCTGGACTTGGTGTCTGCTCTTCTAACCCAAATTTTAACATTTTAAAACAGATTCTTAAACACGAGAAAGCCCCTACTTGTTCTCTTTTTATAAGAAACAAACTCCTGATGGGCTGTTGACGATAATCAAATCCAAAGTCAGATTACTACATTTTGCTCTTTTGAAATAGATAATGTTGAAGAAATTATTTCACCAGGCTCATATCAGGAAAGCAGAATTTCCTCTCTGAAATACACACACACACACACACACACACACACACAGAGCAGTTCGAACCAGGCAGAATCCTGTTAAAGGTACAGGTTTGGAAGCCTGTGAATAATGAGGTCTTTGCTTGCGTAGTTTCACTTGAAGAGAAAAGCAGATGGGGACCTGGGGCCAACCTCTGAAATACAGTTTAATAGGATAACAAGAGGCAGAGCTAGGGGCAAAGTGGTTGCTGTGAGAATTTAGAAGCGTCTGGAAGCTCTAGCTAAAGATGACATCTGTCTGGGTGAGAAAAGATGGCACCCAGAATTCAGAGACAGGGTTACGAAAATGTCATGAGTAGGGTATATGGTGGGAGTGCCAACATACAGACCTATAGAAAATAGTGAAAGAGAAAAGTGCTCTCAAAGATGGGAGAGTGGAAGACATCTTGATGAGAGAAATGGAATAGCAAGGTACACGAAGGTAAGGTTAGATTTGAGGATAAAGAACAATTTTTACTAGAACATTTTCATCCATTGCATCTTGTATGAGCAGAGGGAAGTCAATGTCTAAAATCACTGAAGGTTTTACCCCGATGGTTCTGTCTTCTCATAGAAATATGGCTCAGAAAAGCACACGTCAATTAATATAAAGATTTAATAGTGCCTCTCAGTCTCCAAGTGCTCAGCAATCATGTATAGATTACAACTAATCCAAACTGCATGGCACTTATTCTATGCCCATCACTTCACTCTATACTTTATTTTGACACTTCCTTTTTGCTTTTATGTATGATTATTACTAGGGAAATAGATACAGCCATGCGTAGTTGTAGGCACATCCTTATTTTTAAATTTCTCTGATAATAAATCGAAAGCTTTGTGGGGAAGTTTTCCCGAAAATCTTGTTGCCTGAAGATGTGGCTTGGTGTTACAGTTCATGAGCAGTATAGGCAAGGCCCTAGATTCCGTCCCCAGTAGACCAAACAAAAAGAAAAGAAAAAGAAAGAAAAGAACACACCTCTAGATCAATACCTCAGAATTCAAAACCTGCTTCGCCACGTCAATGTATAATCTAGGGCAGGCCTCCTAGCACGCCCGTTCTTCTATAAAACATGAGTTGCTGCATCAAGTCTGCTTACCTCTGGTATTTGTGAGGAGCAAGGACAGTCAACGTCACAGGTATAGGGGTTTACAAACCATAACAGCTATTCAAAGGCAAGAGGCTGTCTCCATCACCTTTGACATACTAGTACACCCTAAAGTCAGTCTATGAATATGGACTAATTCAAGGCATGATATCAACACAGGAGAGCTCCTGCACACAGCAAACTGGCCTAAAGTGAATGTATGGGTCAATCCAGAGCAACAAATGTGAGGAAATCAGTGAACCAGCACAGCCTGCCGTGGATTCCTTAGAAACAACGGTGGCATAGAAATAATCCCTCTAAATATGAGGAGCTTTAGCACTCAGGACGCCTAGGGACAGCTAGTACTAGGCAAATTCTTACCCCACTCCACTCCGATCTCCGCTAAGGGCCCATGACCCTAAAGGGAGGGGAACCAGATCAATGACTACTCCATTACGGGCATTTTTTTGGTTACCATGCACAAGCTAAAGACTCACCAACATTTTCCTGTCTTCCTTTTAGCCATTTTGGCATTTTTAAAGATGCCCAACTATTACAGCCAAACCTGCCCTCTCTTTCCTGTGTGACTCCTTTAACGTGGCCCTTGATGATCATTTCCAGCCACTTCAGTATCTGCTCTGAGTCCCCAGCTGCAGGGTAAGTACTGCCTAGAATCAGCTACGAAGACATGACCTGTGGAGGTGGGGTAGGGTGGGGTGTGGGGTGTGTGTGTGTGTGTACAGATTTTGTAACTTCACTGCCAGCCCCTCAATAGTAACATTCATCCTAGAAAAGAATAGCTTTTGGCAAAAAATAAAAAATAAAAAAAAAATCTGCAAGTTAAACTAATCATCCCCCAGCCATGAATTTTTTAGCAATGAAATCCAATAAATCTGATCAAATGAAGTCTTGCAACACCCATTCTCAATAACGCGACTCACGGTGTGGAGTCAGCAGAGACAGAGTACCAGGAAGTTAGTGAAGCTGAAGGGTCAAGCAGGAATTTTAACTGTGTACCACTGTCCTTAAAACAAGGCCCCCATGTGATGGGAGTCTCCGGCCACACTAGACCAAGATATGTCCCCGGGGACATAAAAAGAGAGACAGATTGCACCTCTCTGGGCAAGCACGCTCTTCAGTGTCACCTTCACGTAGAAAAGGACAAAGTCTGTAAAAGAGGTGGCTTTCGAGAGCACTGCATAACCATTATCAGGGTCACGTTTCATATCAGCGCCATTTATAGCTCTGTGAATCTGTCTACTGCCTCCCCCAGCACCAAGTGTGTGGCGATGAAGCTCCGATGGCTGTCGCACCTCAAGGAGAGTTCCAGGCTCCAAATCGGAGGCTACTCTGAAAGGAGGGGGAAAATAAACCAGGAGAACAAAGCGGGCCCTTCTAATGTGCTTGTCAGAAACAAAGCAATTATGAACATCATATGATTAAAAAGAAGAGTCATTTAAATAATGAACTCTAATTTGGCTATTTAGCAATTCACTGTTTAGCAATTTGCTATTTTTATTACATTTTAAATCAATCCATCTAACGGAATTTCTCCCAACCCCACATAGTACTATTTCACTGCTGTAAACCTATATTTCAAGGCAAGACAATAACTTTCTATAATAAAGTAGTAATAAAAAGACTACCAATTATCCCAGTATTTTCTCAAAATAGGTAGACTTTCTTTCATGCCTTAATTTTATGTTTTCCTTTGCCCCATACTAAAAGCTTGGCGTAATTATCCCTGAACAGGTTGAGCGCAAGGTCTCTGCAAAATCTGCTCAGGGTGATTATTTAGTTGGTTTTTTTTTTTTTTTTTTTTTTTCGCCCCTGTATTTGCAGAATGTAGCTGAGACTGTTAGAAGCGGTTTATCAAAATAAATGCTTGGTTGGCTTTAGCAGTTTTTCGTAATTGAAAAAAATAAAGAAAAAAGGAGTTTTCTAATAAATGGTGGGAGAGAGAGGTTAAATACTTTAATTACTAACTTGCAAAAAGATTTCCATTTGAATATGGAAGCAAAGTAAAGGGATCCCCAATTTTTATGGGACTAGAATCACTCTAGAAGACTTAATGGTAGTGATGGAAGCAGAAACTGTGGGACTGGATAATGTGATTCCTAAGCAGACTTCCTTCAAATTTAATAGTGTTAGGGAATACTTAAAGTTGCTTGGTCTTAAAGGGAAGTTTACATATGCAAATTTGCAGGGAAGGAATTAAAATAGTGAATTTTTCTAAGGACAGTTTTCCATTTTTATTGCTCTAGAAGGGAAGACCAGTTAAGTTGGAGTTAGCAGGGACATGAGGTAGAGATAAAGAGAGACCTGGAAAAGGGGATGGCTGGGTGGCCACAGAAGCCCAGCTCCATAGAGCTGCCCTCTAGAGCACACTGCGGGTTTCTGGCCCTTGAAGTCCCATGCTCATGATGCCTAGGCTCCTAAGGGAAGCCTTAACAAAAGAAGGTCTTCCTGAGCTCACATGACCCTCCTTGCTGCAGACTCTACTCATTCACGGGCACTGAGCTATGGACAGCCACATTAACTTTATTTCGTGAATGAAGCTACACTGGCTATGTATTGTACTTCCGAGATGGATATTTCACAAACAAAAGAATCCTCATCCTTCTAAATATGGGTTAATTCCACCTAATCAGAACTATTATCATCACGAACCCTGACGCACAGATTACCAGCACTGCACAGCGGCCATTACTAATTAGCTCTCCTTCCTTCCTACCACCACCAGTCCAGGAAAGTCTGTGCACACGGCTGTATTAGAGACTCCACTCTGAATTGCTGTTTTATTTGGGAAGGGAGGGGGGGTCTGTGTTCTTTTCCAGCTGGCAGAGTTTTCCTAAATTAGATTAACTTTTAATTTAAATTAAAAAAAATTTAAAAGCATTACACAAAGAGACAGTAATTGCCCATTTGAAACATCCAAAAAAAGGTGATTGAAGGGTACAGTAATATGCTTACATGAATAATAAATAATACTTAGCATTTAGATAGAGCTCCCCTCATCAAATCACTTCTTTTTCAGTACGAACTAATTCACACAGTATCCTTGCAAGAAAAGTAAAATTAAGGAATACAATGTATCTCTCACTAAAAGTTGGGTAAACTGAGGCATAATGAGATAACTTCATAATGATATATCAGTTTTAAAACACATACTGTCAGCCATTTCCATATTGGACCTGTGTGTGTTTGGCATCTAAATCTGAAATTAATTATTGCAACAGGCACTGATGGGTCCTTAAGGATGTTGCATGGGCTAATTCTGCCTCACATTAAGCCGAGACTATGAAGATTCAGGAACAATGCAAAGCATTTTTAAAATATGTTAATCTACACGTTGGTAATAATTACATACACATACACAGGTACACACACATATATAAATGCACAATTTATCACAAATGTTGAAAATACAATTATTCACCAATAGAAAGATGAATCAGCTAATTACTGTCAATCTAATAGAATATTCCATATATTCTGTAAGGATATGGAACCAACCTTAACTAGGTGACTACTGCATACTGTGCTTGGACCTCCAGGTGTGTGTCCTGTGTGTGTGTGGGTGGGGGAGTGTGCGCGCGCATGCAAACACTAAATAGATAAATTAATTAATTCAACAAGAAAACATCTCAAGTTGAAGATACTGATTTTACCTTTAACATTTATTGATGGAAGAATAAATGACTAGGTGAAGGTGCATTATGACAGATTTGGTCATTTCTAAATGGATGTATGTCTTCATCCTACGCACAACAGGAATCATATAGACAGCCCGTGATAACATATGTTTTGGTCACACTCAGAAACTGTAGAAACCTTAGCTAGAAGTTCAATATCTTTAAGAGCTATGTTGTCTATACTGTGGGAGCCACTAATGCAAGAGGCTAAACACCAATGTGCTATTCAAACACCCTTGTTACACACCTGATAACCACCGGGAAGACATAAGTAACAATCAGTTTCCACAGTCCTAAAATCTTCCAAACAGAATTTCTCTGAAGTAACTTTAGATTTTCACAGCGTGTAGAGCCCAGGGTGGTGTGGTAAGCAAGCCATCCACTTTAAGATAAAAATGTTAGGAAGAAGCAAGGCGGAGCTTGATCTAACTACCACATAGGGCAGAGGTCAATTCCTAAATATGAGGAACAATAGACAGAGAGGAAGACAGACAAATAGACATGTGCATATGAAATATAAACATTTTACATGTATGCATGCATAAATGTAAAACTTGGTAATATGGACGCTGATTAAAACTTGTAGAACTGAGCATTTATATAAAGACTTCTAGGAGTTTGATTTCTTTTCTTTTCTTTCTTTTGCCAACTTTACAGAGAAAAACACAAGATGGCACTCCCTAACCTTCATGAAAGACTCAAAAGTGCTTACTATAATGATGTTCTTCATTTCCTCAATCTTTCTCATTTTATTTTTTCCTATTAAGGTAGTGACAAAATATGTTGGTATTTTTTGTTTTGTTTTATTTTCCATACCTGGCTTAGAATTAAAACTATGAAAATGTGCTAAGCATCTTAAAATCCTTTTTAATAACATTCATAAGTATGTGTGCTTTTAAGTTGTTAGAGCTTTCCACATATTTCCATTTCTCTTCATCTGGAGAATTTACATGGTGGCCAGAGAGTCTTATTGTATTTAGTCCTCTTCGACACAATCTCAGTGTGCCGGCAGCCTTAGGCATCTGAATTACATTTTCAGCTTCCTCTGGGGCTCTGGGGCTCTGGGAAGCTCTGTTAGTATTGCATATTACACACAAGTTACTTTAAATGCCCTTCTAAGGCCTGTTAAACGCTACACAAACTTTATACTTTAAAACGCTAATGTTTAACTGATCTACCACTAAACTCAAGCTCTCGGCTCATCTAGTTTTCCATGTTGGTGATTTTCATCCATTATTATCTGTGAATGGATCCTTTTAAAAGAACTATATTTTAAATCAAGGATGTGAAGTCAGACACTTAATCATTTTATTTAAACCATGACACTTTTAATGATCCCAAAAAACTTGCTCAAATACTGCTTATTAAGTATGTATTTTCTACTTACAGTGAATTTTTAGTACTATATAATAAAAAACATTCCTGAATACATTGATTCAAACTTTGCCTAAATAAAAATTCATTTATTCTGTGTTTAAGTCTACTTTACTTTATTGGTAAGGTGAGTTTACAGTACAGTGTTTAGAACAGGAAATTCCCACACATTGTCATTTGGATGCACATGCTTTTGATTTTTTTATAGCATTGTGATGTGGACCTCAGACACAGCCCAAATTTCCGTCTCTGAGACACAGCGTGGAAATCACTCATTGTGCATCAGAGAGGCTGACCTTCATGTTGACTGACAGTATGGCAAAATTTATTTTCATACATAACATCTTATTGTTTCCTAAGTTTGCTTTGAACAAACAATTTATATTTTGTTTACATACTTATATTTGGCTATATAAATTTATAGCAATTAAACAAACTAATGAATCCTAATGAATCTCTCTCATTACTAAAAGCCACAATAATGGCAGAATCCATTATATCTGGAAGTAAAGAAATGAACACTTCTTTGCTGTCTTATTGTCTAACATCAGTAAAACTGTGTATTTGTAACATATATATATTTTTTAATTTCTACTTAAGAATAAAATTTCAATCAATCAAAGTTTAATTTGGGACCCTCAAAATCTAATGATACCATCAAGTCTACAGTATTCTTCCATATTTTCTTTCCCTCTCCTGTCTTCCTTCCTCCTGCACTCTTTTCTTCCTTCCCTCTTTTCCTCCCTCCTTCCCTCCCTCCCTCTTTTGTTTCTTCCCTTCCTCTCTTCCTCCCCCATATCCCACCTTGACTTTATCCCTCTCTCCCTCCTTGTCTAAGTCTCTGTCTTCCTCTCTCTCTCCCTCTCTCCTTGTCTCTGTCTCTGTCTCCACCCTCTGCTCATGAGTAGGTAAACTGTTACATGCCAGGTTATTTGAGACCATAGAAAGCAAATCTAAAATAGAGCAACAGTTCCCAAAGTGAGAAATCTGGAAGTCAATTGTGATTGAGAAGCAGAAGTCATGAATTATTCCTCTCAGACCATATGCATCTCGACATCATTGGCAAAACAGCAATGTTCTGCAGCACTGTGACTCCCACGAGGTTGGGTCTTCAAGAGTGTTGGCATTTTATTTTACCTTCATTTTCAAGCAGCTTATTGGTGTTCTAATTCTGGTAACAGCTTTGTTAATGAGATAAAGGAGGTAGGCCCTTTGTAAATAAGTGAGCAGTGACATTCCTTTCTTTAGAAATGTTATAATGGAATAACTAATATTTTAATAGCTAACAAATGTACATATTTATCAGAGATGTATTTAATGTAGAGATAAAAATTATCAATATTTTAACTAGAACATTTGGCTATTTGTTTTAAAGTGAATATTTTTCAGAGCTAGCTTTCGATACAAAACTCAGCCACTACATGACAAGGCTGAATGCAAAACTCCTCAGTATAAACAAAACAGTTTTCTGTGGAGAGAGGATTCAGGCACTAAGAACTCTCAAAAGTAAATTTAACTTGAGGTCATAGTATAATTGGACGTTGGCCACTCCACATGTTGATATTTGAATAAGATTTTAGAAAATTAGAGAGAGAGAGAGAACATACCTGGTCTACAAAACAGAAGTGCGGTCAGAAAATTCTGCATTCTTCTTAACAATAAGGACATTATTAGAAATAGCTGACCCTAACCAACGCCATAATTAATGGACACTAAATGATAATTAGGATTAGTCCAATTAAATTTTAATTTGGAAAAATTAACTGCAAACTTGGTCATTCAATAAAGTGTTGTCGTCCTCCAGTGTGTTTCTAAGCACAGAATATAGCAATTTACTATTGACAAGCACTAACGGAGGAGGTCATTTCACAAGTATAGCATGGACAAAGGTGAACCGGGCAACTGATGAAATCTGTGGCCAAGGCGAAATAGCAATCTCTGAGCCAAATGGTAATAAAGTTACTGAAATGAAGCAATGTAGTTTCTAAACTGAACTGTCATAAAGGAGGATATGGGCTTCAAACTGGCATGTCAGAAGTAATTAAAATATTATTTCTCTGTTTTAAAAAGTTCTAGATTGTTTTAATAGTCTTATTGATTTCTTCTACTCCAGCCGCTATAAGTGAGGTTAGACTGAGGCTGCTGAGTGGGCAGTAGGCAGTGGAGAGGTTTGATGGAGGTACTGCAAGAGAAAAAGCTAGGGAGATGGGAGACTGCACAAGCAAAACGCTATAGGGCCCCAAGGTACAGAAAGGCAGCTGGGGAGACCGTGCCTGTAATCTCAGCACTTCAGAGGTGGAGGCAGAAGGTTCAGAAATCAAGGGCATCTTCACCTACAAAAAAGAATTTGGGACCAACCTATCGACCCTGTGGCAGAAAGAAAGAGAGAATGCAGGAGGAGGGATGGAAGGTGGGAAGGAGAGAGGGAGAGAGAGAAGGATGATTAAGAAGTCAAGATTCTATCCATGCTTAGAAAGCATTGACTACTCATATGGCTGGTGTCATGGCTCCCATGTACAGTAAGCTTTTATGAATCAAGAGGATAAAGTAAAGCCCTCAAAATACATGCCCCGCTAAAAGTCTAAGATGCTGTGAATCTAGGAATGAACAGTCTTCAGAAATCTGCTAGCATATATGACCTTGTAGAATCTAAAGTTTGGCTGAAGACTCTGGCCCATGAACAGGCCACATCTCCACTCCAACACCCACAGAGGGAATGCATTGCAGCCTAAGCACACATCCACACATCCCTTCAGCAAGCAGACCCTTCTCTTAATGGAAAACTTTGTCTAAAAGAGCAATAGTTGGCCATCAAAGCCCTCCATGTCATTTTGTAAATGCAAACTACTTTCTAGCTTGCTAATGCCATGAAATGCCTTTCACATAACTAGAGCTACACTCTCACTATGCAATAAATAAGTGGTCTGTCTATGATGAACTAAAAAGTACAAACACTTCATTTAGTGAGAACACAAACGAATCACCAGGGATCTAGAGTTCAGACCGGAGAATCAAGCAAAACTGATTTTCACTGTTCAGGGGAAACACAGAAGCTTTCCAATTGTCCACCGTAGCTGTATTTCTGAACGCATCGCTGAATTGTGACCCTATGGCACAAACCACAACATACATCACCCTCTCAGCTGGTATACCCAAGACATACTCTACTAAGTGACTACAGACGAATCTGTCCACTAGTTCCAAGATCTCAGACTGCATTACCAGAGAAATACCAGCCTACCAGCCTCTGTATACCCCGTCCAGAATAAAATAAACAAATGCATTTCCACAATGAAAGTTTGCTATTGCTTTCATATCTATTAGAAAAAGAAAGAAAGAAAGGAAGGAAGGAAGGAAGGAAGGAAGGAAGGAAGGAAGGAAGGAGAGAGATAGAGAGAGAGAGGGGAATAGTGTTTTAAAATGATCAGATTAATCAACTCTCTTTGTCACATATGTAAAAGTCTAGGGGAAAACACACACACACATCAGTTTTGTGCTTATTTTCTCATTGCTTTAATACTGCTAACATATACAATATATGATGCTCCAGAAGGGAAATAATAATACAAATGTTCGCTAGGTAAGAATGTTAATATACCATCAGAGAAAAGGAAAGCCCCTCATCCTAAAGTTTTGAACCTTCTAAACAAGTATCAAAACTACTGTGTTAAAATGGCGACCCATGGGTGTTCCAGTCACGGTCAACAGTGTTCTGCAATACAGCGCTCTCCTAGATCAATCAACAACTTCCTTTCGGTGGGGGAGGCAGCAGTGCTCATCCCCATACTTCTTCAAAAGAGAAATTTCTTGCCAGAGACCTATTATCCTAAGAAACACAACACCAAATCTAGCCAGGTTACAGCATACATTCTAGTGAAATTATGACAATCAAGTAGCTAGCTGCTTGTCAGAGCCTGTTTTTTTTTGTTTGTTTGTTTGTTTGTTTGGGCAAAACTAAATGACCTTCCTCCATAAGACACAAATCTGAACAGAGCTGAAGATAGTGGGCAATTAATGTGCTGACCAAGAGGAGAGTACTTTCTAATTATGGTTTCCCATGTGCCCAATACAGTCAAAAATGTCTTCTAGCGCAGCAAGGAGAGGCAAACTGCAGGCAACACGACTGTGAGAAGACAGGCTGGAGTTTGGCTCTGTGCAAGATTCGAGGCTGTGCCACCACAGTAAGGCAAAGGAAAGGATGTTGTTCATCACTATAATACACAAACAGACAAACAAAAGCACTGGTTAAATCAGGACACCCTAAGGATTTAGTGGTCTTCCTTGTCACTTTGACAAGACGGCCATGAAATTCCAGCCTGAGACTTTTATCTTGCCTAGTCCCCACCCTCGCTCAAGGTAACAACTTAGTTAATAGTCAAATAAAGAAGCCTTACTTACAAGATAACACAAAATCTTGGCTCACCTGTATACCCTGGCTTTTCTGGCTACAAAGCAGCATCTGTTTCAAATCTTTTCATTTCATACAGCTCTCCATTGCTTCTCTAAAACTAAAATCTACACACAAGCACTTGCATACATGGCACCGGGAAAGGCCATTCTCCTTTTCCTTCAGCATATGGTTGCAATAAAATCAGGCTTCCTTTGCACTCCGTAGACATTGCCTGGACCAGAAGACTCTGCTGCTGCTCCAAGCAAGTCCAGTTACTGTAACAAATGTACATCTTACCAGCGTTGGATTTCTAATTGTGTCTAATACAATTTCACGTTGCATCCACGTACAAAATCAATACCGTTTGTCCAGCATGCAGGGCAAATGGAATCTATAAATGGTCCTTATTGAGTAATTAAACACCTATTATTGTCATGGGTAGTGAAACAATGAATATGATAAGATAAATTTTTGACGAAAATGCTGCAGTGATTAATACCTCCTTACGTGTTAAATAAAAACGATTGTCTTTTGTGCCTTACCGCGGGCAGAGGAACAGGGACACGAGTAACAGCTACAATAACAGGCTAACCTTCAACTGAACCCCTTCCCTCAAGAAATTAAACGCTGTAGCAGGACTTTAAATCCCCCCACTTAGAGCTCATTTGTGGGCTGTGTAACCTGCAGTTCCTGAGGAGAACTCATTATCTGCTGGAGAATCCCTTCATAATTTCTTTATGAATGTATATATTGTTTCTATAAAAAAAATCCCAACTGTCCAAAATGGATAAGAATATTAACCGTGAAAGCAAGGCAAAGAGACCTATATCAATCAGATGCCATTTCTGTTTCCAGGGATTCAAGCACAGAACTCAATCTGTCATGGGAAAAACTGGACATCGGATTGAGAATAAGGTTAGAGAAAATGCTTATTTAGAAAAAGATATTAATCTGTTAGGCAGAGAATGTTCCTGGTTATTCTGTTGCTAGTCAGGCTCTCTCTGTGTCTCTCATTCTCTCTCCCTCAATCTGTTTTTGTCTCTGTCTCTCTCTCTCTCTGAACTCCCACTTCGTGACTCCCACACCCTATCTGCACATACAAACACAAATCCCCAACTCATGGACCCCCACCTGGGCCCTTCAGAGCCTTGGCTTGTTTTAAAACTTGAGAATGACGCAACAGGAGCAACTACAAAATACAAAAGATGGATTCTGCAGATGCGACACTTGCAAAGGGGAACCCTATTTCACATGTGAGAGGGGACAAAAAAGAAAGAAAAAAAAAAAGGCCACGGAAGCCATAACTGCTCACCGAATTACCATTAAATGGTAAGATTTACAATCCAGAGTACAGTAAGCGCATATCTAATAGAATTTGTCCTCCAAGAGTATAAAGTGAATCTCTGAGGCATAGGACCTGTACAGGTGATATATGTTTCTTTTAATCTCCGTTTTAATTAAAAACAAACAAACAAAAACCTTCAAAATACAGGAGGAAAAAAAGACACATTGCAGAATCACAAGCAAATCCCCAGGCACACTTAGAAGCTAACCTCATTTGAAATGCACTTCTTGTTAGCCACTCACATTCTCCATCAAATGAGAATTCAGTCTTTCAAATGCAAAATGTAAGACACATGGCCAAACATGTATTAAATAAAGCATGTTATTCTGCCCAAGCCAAAGCATTAATACATGAACAATTAAACTCTGTGACTATCATATGAGAAAACCCTGAATCCAAATTCCCAGTTTCTGCTTCATTTTTAAAAGCAAATTGAATATACTAGAATTCAGTTTATTCACAGTTCAATATCAGTATTATATCCTTTAAGAAGATCAAATATATTACAATGTTGCAAGCAATGACACTCTTGCAATCAAATAAAATTATTATCACCATGTTTTTATCATTACCTCAAAAAAAAAAAAAAAACTTTTGGAAAGGACTTGACTCTTAGAGGTAAACTGCTTGAAACATTCCAATGCTTTCTCCAGGAGCCACTAAAAGTCAATGCTAACAGTCCTTGATGCTTGTTAAACACTGGTAAAATGCTTCCCATTTCCACCTCCTGAAAGACAAACGCGCAATAAAGCTAACTGGTCAGAGGGATTCCTGAACATTGACAAATGCTTTTCGGATGGGGAAGGGCTCATAGGCAGTGCCTGAAAACCGAGTTCTTGAAGGATGGATCTGTTCTGTTTCAGTGAATCGGTGCTTCGGTGAAGCAGCACCACAGACGTCACTGTCCTTGAATGAGGGAAATAGAAAACTATTGCGCTGATTTTGCAGATCTGGCCTCTGCTCTTCTCACCTCCCTCTCAGAGGATCTGAATTTTATTTTAAAGGATTAACAAGTGGCACACATGGTCAGCAATGATAGTCATGTTCTTTTCAACCTCAGCGAGTCATGTTTGGTAAGGGCGAAGGAGTAGAATTATGTGTACAAGTGGCTATGTCATCAGAGCTTCAAGAGGTTCTGTGCAGAGATGCCTGAGTAAACAGCAGCGTGAAGGATTTTATATTTAACAGGCGAAGATCTCTGTCGTTAACACACGCACACACAGCCTGCCTCTGGTTACTAAAGGCAGAAAACAAATACACACTTTCTACAAACCAAAAGGGTTTTCAGCCCCCATTCACACCAGTTTTAACTTCAATCCTAGTCAAAATGACATATCAGTTTTCTCCCCATCCATGCCAAGATCTTTGAAAGATTATCCTAAACATCCGTCGGTAAAAAAGCTCTATGCGACAGCGAGCCAGAGAATTTCCAGCTCCTGATGGAGACCAGTGGACCACCTGATACTTTTTCATCAGGGTGATAAAATTAAAGGATGGCTCTGATCTGCTTGAAGGAGTCTTTCCCTTACTAAATTGTTT
Source organism: Chionomys nivalis (assembly GCF_950005125.1). NCBI lineage: Eukaryota > Metazoa > Chordata > Mammalia > Rodentia > Cricetidae > Chionomys > Chionomys nivalis. The sequence continues at coordinate 17,670,545 of NC_080107.1, read as the reverse complement.
AAAGTATACAGCATTAACACAAAGGGGGGGGGAGGAAAATTAAGAAAGCAACTGTAGGGCCCGAGCTAATTGCAAGCTGATTAGATTGTGCCATGCAAGAGTTCTCCCTCCATTACATACCATGGCAAGCTCTGGTCTTTTCCACCCGGCTGCAGCAGCAAACAAGCTGATTTGCTAACAAAGTGGTCAGCCCAGGCACTTGCGCAGCGGCTCACGGGGTCCACAGACGGCTGTTCTCCATGCAGACATCCTCCAGCTCCATTTTCCAATCTGATTACACGGCTCCTTGTTCCAGCAGCCTTAAACCTTCATGGCAGTTTACCAACATTTTCATCACTTTCTCTTTTTTCTTTTACAAAGCAAAAGAACTGATAAGCTCTCAGGTACCCACGATTTCCTAGTCAATGGCTGGCCAGCAGCCAGCACTCCCTCACTCCATAACCGTGTCGGGCCGCACTGCATAAAGCAGGCAGGATTTACCAGCCTGCACGGAACTCTGAGAATCTTGCCGAGTGTACAAGTGAACAGCATGTTTCTGTCCTTACAGATGTCCACTATTGTGTCTAATCTCATCTAGGAGGTACAGGGACCTAATAAGTACCCTGTCTGCTCCCACACTGCCCCCCCCCCCAAAGAAGCAATACAAGGCAAACCAAGGTGCAGGTGCCCATGAGTTTACTGTTAGCCTATCAGACATGCCCAAGAACTAATAACTGTTTCAAAAGCGCTAGCCTGGTTATCTGGACCCACTCCTTCTGTTGCCATGGAAAGGAAACCAGTGACTCTCTATGAAAATCTAAAAGGCATACATAAATCAACATATAGCAACTTCTTAGCACTTTCACAGTCTGGAAGCTACTTTAAAAAAAAAAGACAAGGCTAAAGATATAGAAGTGAAATAATGTCTCTTGTCCACGGGCCACCTCTGAGAAATGCTTTTGTGCCCTTCAGTCAAGAGAAATCACTCCATGGCAGGTAGCACAAGCTACCTGTTTACATTCAAAAGATTAAACAGTGATTACTACAACACTTCAAGTGGACACCCACAGCCAGGCTTCCTGTCTCATACTTTTGAAATCACTTTCACTCATGGCTCATGGGCCTGAGATGAAAAATAAACCAGGCTGAAAATGTGAATTTTCCAGTGCAATAATGTATATGTTCGCTCACCGGGTGCTGGTCCTCAGCCAAGCAGCGATAAACAAACAAAAAAATAATCACAGAGCCCCTTTCATCCATGACCAATAACTCTCTAACAAAGATAGAGAAAGGGGAAATGGCTTTTAATGTCTGTGGCTATGCTGGGAGCATTTTTTGCATACTATCGATTAGTAGTCAAGGGTTTTGGGGGTAGCGAGGGAAGTCAGGAGAGGAGGCTGCAATTGGGGGTAAATGTACAAGTTGGCTAGCACAATGCCTCAGCACTCCAGCTCTGGAGAGACAGAGGATTTGAACTCAGACACTGTGTGGGAAGATTCAGGATTTTAAACATTCTACACAAAAGGGTTATTCCTCATTGACCCTGAGAATAGAAAAAAAGAAAAAAAAAATAAGGCTGAGTGACTGTCACAGGAGTCAAGCAATGGTTGTGTTGCTGAGTCAGGAATGGGTTCAGACAGCCACACTGCTTCAGTCTAGCCAGGGTTCCAAGGGAGAGTGGGTTTTAGGACAGCAGCATGGCCAGGATATGCAAAAGTTAGAGGAGAGAGGCACAAGTGAGCCAATGGACCAGCAACTCAACTTCCAGGCACCCAGAAATAAAGACGGTCCCTTCAAATCGCTCAACACATAAAGGATGTTCTTGTAGCTCTGCATATTTAGAGCTCCAACCCTTCTGAAAGGACTTTCAAAGAAGATCACATACAATTTTTAAACAGATAGGCCGTGTTGGGTACATATCTGTATCCACAATACTATAAAACCTACAAACTCAAAGTAAGTATAGGCATGCACCCATACATTTATTTGCATGTGGGTGGTATTCTGCATAAATGACTGTCAACTTAAAATGTCATTCTCTAATTTATATGCAAATTCTACCTCTGGTAAAATAAAAACATATTTTAAGCAGCTTATAGTGCCAACACATTATACCCATGAATGATTCCTAGTAAACTATTTATGCCAACTGTAGGGATTTTTTTATGATTTATTGGATGGTGAACGAAACCACTTAAACTATAGTTGTCTGTATGAATCAGTAATTTTCATGTTTCTAATTAAAATGTAAACAGTGTAATGAAGACATCAAGTTTTTAGGCAAATGTCTCTTCCAGTGCCACTTGGGGTATGGTAATTACTGGAGCAGATCTATGGACGTTCCTGAATCCTCTACAAGTCTAGATTAAAAGCATTACTCCTAAATCTGGCTTCCTCCTCCAGGGAATTGTGTTCTCTAACACATGCCCCGTTTGCTTACAGATACACATTGGCACTACCTTTAAAAGGTATTCATTAAAAAAAAAGAAAATAAGAAAGAAATTTATATTTAAAATGTATATTGTAAAACATTTACTAGCAGTCAAGGTGATGACCCTGAATCTACTCAGATTTGATTTCTTGACACCAATTTTGGGGGTAAGCAAAAAATAAAATAAAATAAAATAAAATAAAAAATAAAAATAGGAGGGAAAAAGCCAAATAATATGTTTACCTTAAATGTATAGACATGGGAGGACTTTACACAATGAGAGAGTAAGTAAAGCTAATTCCAGATTCATTGATTTTCAAGACACACTTTGCTTAAATAAAATGAGTTTACAACAACTTAGCAATTAAGAAAAATCAAGAAATAAGCTTATATACTCCATGAAAAAGGCATGGCACTTCTGACAATATTAAAGAATGTAAAAGTGTTTTGATTTGTAACTGTACTCTCTGTTCATTTTTATCCAAAATCTATTGTTTTATGACATTTGCCACAATTCATCTTCCAGCAAGTGACCTACCTCTTCCACGTGGTCTTAAGAAATCACCCCTTCGTTACTTAGGACCATTCATTAGGCCTCTCTGAAGCCCATTTTTTTTTCTGCTTTCCATAAGCCCAGCCCAGCCCATGAACAAATGTATTTGCCTTTGGTTATAATTCTGTATCACAGTTCCCTGCAAACAGCCCTTACAAACACCACTACAGTCACACTCAGCATTGACTGGCCACAGCTGAAATCTGCAGTGGCAGGAAAGTCTAAGATGTGTGATAAGAGGTAGATTTTCCACCCAAGCCTCCTGGTGACCCTGGCCTCAGTGTCTAGAGGATGACCATGATGGCCTACAGTCCCAGGTATTATAGAAAAGCATGCACGGAGGCTGGTGTGGGGTTGTGAGTGGATAGGAAGTCTGGAGTGTGCAGTGGCATGAGAAGCAGAGAAAGTGAAGACTGTCACACTGTTGTGCTTTATTACCAAGTAATGCAAACAAACACATATTTCTCTACTCTCCTGAGGCCAGGGAAAGTGCTTCATCCAAGTGTTTGCCCCCTTTCCACAGGAAAACATACACCTCCCCGCCCAATCTGGACTTAGAGACATATAGCATTGGGGGGTAAAGACAGGATTTGAGAAGGGCATATTTCGATGTTTAAAAACTTAAAAACACCTCTGGGGATTCTAAGAGGGAGGAGAGAAAGCTGATTAAACAGGGCCAAGTGTTTTGTCGGCTTAAGGGCGCTATCATAGTTGTGCACGGTATCAGAACTGTTGCAAGAACAGGCATCATTTCTTTTCGCTTTGTGCCAAAAAGGTAAACACTGGATTGCATTGTGGATTAAAACAATAAGAAATCCCTTTCCTCTCAGGCTCTCAAGGCCCTGTTAATCGGGTGTAATTTTTAATGAACACTAGCTGCTTGGTGCTCATTCAAGACATTTCATTAGAAGGTTATTCTTTTAAAAAAAATCAACGTTTCAACCATATCAAGCTGTAACCTTTCTTGAAATGTAAATGAATGGTTTAAATGAGAAGATTAATAAAGAAGGGATGCTCTGAGCCCAGGCATGGCATGCTATGTATTTTTAAATTTGTCTATGCCAGATGCTGTCAGTCAGAACAAAAAACTGTCCAAGCAGACAATCTGTGCGTCTGAATGTTGATCATGTTGGAAAGTACAGGGGGGAGGGGGGAGAGTGTGTCAAGGATTCACGGTCCTTCATCTTTGCAGTAGAGCAAACACGTCTCTCAGTATAGCGACAGACAGCTGCCTCCACTGTCTAATGTGCCCTAACTCAGATCACTGAAAGGATTGTCAGCACTCGGAGAAACACACAAAGATAACACAGCCAGCTGCCATGGAGGGGAAAAACAGCACCGCGCAGAAGAAATGGGATTTGTTCCATTTGCATGATGCTGCCTCCCCTGGGCCCCTTTCTTTCAAATCCAAAGCACAAAAGACAACACTTAACATATTTGCTTAAAGATGACAACCTCATGTTGATTTCATTTGGATGTAACAGTGTCAGGATTACAGCTAGAAGAATATATTATATCTGTAACCGAGGCTGACAAATGTGCCCATCAGTGGAACTAGCTGATCCATCTGCTTATACAGCCATTTGACCATCCCAAGGGTGCCATCTAAGTAGCAACTTTAGAAGACTGAAGGTCTAATTTTATTACGCCACATTTCAACCTACTAAACAATATTATTTCTAAAATAGATCATTTTTATTGGAAGTCTCCCCGATGAAAAATCCAGTAGACACCAGAGAATTTATGAACTGTATGGGTCCTTTGAACTCAATATAGTGCCCATTTCAAACAACTTTTCTTGCTGTATGGCAAATTCCCAGCTTCAAATAAGTGCAAGTTGGAGAGAGGAGAGATGCATGTCTTGAGTATGCAAGTGTATTGATCTAATCAATGCATGTATATAACACTGAAAGTGGATAAGTATAAACAAGGTGGATAATTATAAATGAACTATTAAATTGGACCTTTTTACCTGGTATATCTGAACCCATTCTTTGTTATCATCTACTTCCGTCTATTTTGTGTCTTCTACTGAGTGTACCCACACTTCAAACAGCAACTATATGAATAATCATTTCCTGTCAACCTCTTTTTGACATATACTCAATCTGATTTCCAGTTAAGGTATTTGGGGGACAGAGACTGAGACAAGAGAATGATTTAAAGCTACACTGGCTAACCACTAGTCATTAACACAGAGTCAGCTGAGCAAACGATGGTTCTGACCTAAAGCCTTCATACTTCTGAGTCTATTCTTCTGCATGACTTTATGAAGTGTAACTTTAATTCTTAAACAAGCCAGTTTTGATGATGTCACTGAATTGATTAGCTTACATCTCCACCACTCTATTTTCTTGACTGAGATTACAGGGCTGAAAACGGAGACAATAATGCTCTTCACATATGCACCACACACACACAGACACATAGCCATAAATATTTGTTAACACTCAGTTTCGAAGCCCATACAACTGATTCTCCATAATGAAATGCTGGCTCCCCGGCTCCTCACTTTGTTCAAGGGAATTGCTGTGGTGCTTGTTATTTACTGGTAATGGTATTAGTCTCTCATTTGGTCTTGTTTTATAAAGTAGAGTTAAGTGCTGTCTGTGAAATCTCTGCACAGCAGATGGTCACCAATCATTATTTTCCATTTGTTTAGTTTCTAGTAAAGAAGAAAACCTCGGAGGTAGCGATGCAAAGAAAACCAGCAGCCTGCACAGTAACTCAACCAGTGCCAGAAGATGTGCTGGAAATGACACACAGAATCCTTCGATTCTGTAAAAGGGAAAGATTTAATACAACCCCATGGCCACCCCCCTCCATAGTGGGAAATGTTATTTAAATAATTTATCTTATTTCTATGTGTAAAACTCCTCTAGAATTCAGCATTTTTATCTTTCAAGTAACCACAGTTTCTAGAAGCAACTTATAACCATCCATGTTTGTCACTGCCAACAATGGAAACACTTTTTTTTTTTTTTTTGCCTCTAAGTAGCCCAGTTGCTCAACAGAAAATGGGATCCATTTGTGAACAAGTGTCCATGTACAGAAAATTAAGCTGTAAATATCTGGTCTGGGTTATTATTGGAATCTGGAAACATCTGAGGCTATGGGACAATCCAAGCCCTGCAACCATGATGTACAGGTAATTGCTTAAATGATTTATACCTTACTCTTTCTATTAAAACTGTCTTTAAAGCGAAACATTTGTAAGCTTGGCTCTGCAATAAAAACTGCTATCTGATTTCACTTGGACGAGATCTTGTGAACGATGTTACATCTCTGCAAGGACATATGCATGGTTAAACTAAACCCTGCACAGAGGCTGACTCCAAAAAAGAATTTAATGACCACAAAATATGAGCTATGCTAGAGCCATGAGTGATGTGTGCGAATGTGGCTCTCTTATCAGAACACATAAGCATTAAGAAAGATAATGCACATGGGTTTGTTGTCGTTGTTGTTGATTCCTATTATCAATGTAAGTATCCATTATAAAGCATCCTTGGGGCTGGGGATGTAGCTCAGTGGCAGAGCGTTTCCCAAACATACATATTAAACCTATCTGAAATGGTCCTTTAAGGACAATTGTCAGTTTCAGTTCTTATCTCACATAAATCTTACTTGCAGAGACTTCCAATGAATGTTATCCCAATCGTAACTCCCAAAGGACATAGAGGTACCACATCATGGAAGAGAGGAGCTACTTAGAAAAGAATGAGGGTAGATTTAAATTGGTTCACTCAGATGATATCTGTATGAAGCTATAAACTCTGTCTAGCATGAAAGTGCTCAATGTTGTTGTATACGCTGAAGACATGCAGGCATGCACACACATACACACATATGTGGTTATATTTACATTTTTTAAAACTATGCTTTATTTTAGATCTCAAGGCAAATGTGGTTCCCTGCTCTTCAACACTTCCATGAGTAAACCTCACTGAAATTTCAGCTACTCACAGATACCCATGTATGTGCAATATGAAAGGACATACAGATAACAGTTTATAACGTCATTTATTGTATGACTAGTAAGCATATTGGAGAAAGAAACTGACTCCCAAGAACACAAGTTGATGTAGCAACTCAACCACTAGTAGACAGAGGTTAATAGTCGGACTCACAGCTGAAATTAAAATAAATCATTGACCAGTGTGTTGGAACCATGGCTCATTTTTGTGGTCATTGAATTATATCACAACCCTTTTAGAGGCATCTTTCAATGTTCCCCTATTAAAAGTCTAAAGGAAAAATGACTAGCATTTTGGGCGCAAAGAATCTTCCTGGATACTCCAGTCACTTCATCTGAAACCGCACGACTCCCTGTTCATAAATCAAGCCGAAGTTGAAGCCAGCTCTTTTAAACCTTCCTTTGCTTCAGTTTGAATATCGGCAAGCTACCATCACGAGGCTTCACCATCCAATCTTTTAATCTCTGGTAGATTTGAACTTCTATTCCAGCAAGTTTTAACTTGCGCAAAAATTACTGACTGGCTACAGAAAGCCAGAGCTGATTTAAAGAGGCAAAACACAGATCCACGGTGTCAGAGCAACTGGAGAAACAGTTCTGTGACTTTGATCACATTGGTTCAGTCTTTTCAACTCTACCAATAAAGTACTGTCCTTTAGCATGAACGCTGTTTGCTGAAGGCTCAGTGTTTGTTATACAATTAACTAAGCAGCATTTGTCCTCTGTCCCTCAGTGGCACTTCTTTATAATGGTCCAGGTTCAGCAGCCACAGTGCAGACATTTTCTTCTACCTAGAGTATATGAGACCCCTCCAGATTTCAACATGACGCGTTAAGCTAGCATCTGGAACTCTTCACCTCTGAAAACCCCAAGCTAGTAAAAATGGAGTGAGTTTGCAGAAAAGGTACAGGTTTCTTTCAAAGATGTGTATTTCAAAGAATGACAATAAAGAGGTTTCTTATTTTTTTTAAATGGGCTTTTTTTTTCCTGAAGCAAGGTGAGCAAATTCTAGTGCATCCTTAATTTTAAAAGCATGTATGTTAAATCAAAACTTTTAAAATACAGTTGACTGATCCCTTGCAATTTCAGCGTTGGGTTAAATTGAAATTCCCTTCGAAAATGTTATCATTTCATTTGCTGTGAGATTAGACTAGTAAGCATATTTAGAATGAAACTGGCCCCAAACACACAAGCTCAACTGGTAAAGCAACTGAGCCACTGGAAGATAGAGGTCAATGGGTGGACTTGCAGCTGAATTCTTTACAGCCCAGTGTTTAGTGCAAAATAAATTAATACTGTCAGACACTAAACAGAACAAAACAGCGTCAATGAAAATGTTAACCAAAGACATTTACAAACTACAGATTTGCTGCAAGTTAAGTCAGCATACCAGGAACAGGTCAGAGAGTTAGTGGCTCACACCTTACCACCCTCAAGTACTGTCACATCCCCCCAGAAGTACACGCTGAGTACACAGCACACATTTCTACTCTGAATTAGTCAGAGAAAAGACAATCTAGGAAGAAAAGTCCAGGGTGTTGCTGATTTGCTCTGCTCTCAACCGAAGGCTGAACAACCAATTACTCACTAATCACCACTAGGATGGCAGAATGCTGACAGGAAGTCCCCAATTCCAATATTTTATGGTTCTGTTCCCTCAAATTTTCTGACTTCAAATTCACAAGGAAAAAAAAAGACATTAAAAAGAACTACCGTTACCTGATGCTCTCGGTTGTAGCCTATAATCAAAGTAGTAAGGAGAACTACATTTTGTGGGATTTTAAAAGTAGCACCAGGATGTGGCTCTAACAGGATAATATAAATGCCTCCTACCCAGCGATGTAAAAACAGAAAGGGCGCAAGCTTCTTTTTAGGTATATAATTACACAACTATTTTTCAGGGTTATTTCATCTCTGTTTGGTAATTATATAAAGAATCCAGAAAAAAATATAGTTTTGTAGCCCTTTGGCTAAGAAATTGAAACAAAGTAAAATGATGTAGACATAAATATCATGAGACATACTATGTGTACAGGCATTTGAAAATGAATAAAAAGAAATCACATTGTTTAAAATGAAGTATACAATTTTACCATTTTTTTCATTAACTGTTTTCAGGAATCTTAAGTTATTTTTTTAAAGTAAGATTAGTGCATGAGTAACAAAATGCCAGCTTTCATTATTTTGGCCAATTCAAACTATGAGATGTTTATTGGACACCTCTACAGTTCATATATTGTGTATCCATGCAAAGGAAATTAAAAATGAACTTGATGTGTCTGCTCATTGGAATTTACAGTTCCCTAATGGAAAAGCAAACAAACAAACAAAACAAACAATGAGTAGAAGCACTCAATAGGAGAAAGAAAATGTTGATGACCAAAGGAAACTCTGTGTGTGCTTGTGTGTTTGAATGTGTGTGCGTACACACACTTATGTTGGAGGATGCTCTTTTGTGCTCAGGACAGCAGGCCCCAAATAGACATCAAGTATCTTTTTCAACTGTCCCCAGTTTACTTTCTGAAAAAGTGCCTCTCATTGAAACTGACACTGATTCACTTAAAACTGGTGACCAGTAATCCAGGAGAATCCTCTTTCCTCCCCTTCCCAGGCACAGGCTTAAGTGTTAACTAATATGTCAGGCTTTTATAGGGGCGCTGAGGATGTGAACTCACAACCCCATGCCTTCTTGGTAAGTGCTTTACCAACTGAGCCACATCACCAAGACCAAACAAAATATTTTAAGGTGTTTGAGGAAAATCAGGTAATTGTGAAAAATTAACCTGAAGTAGAGACTGTGAATGATGCAGACTTTGAGCTAGATAGAATCCTGGTAGGATTTTACCAGTATAAAAGAGTGTCCTAGGGATGTAATTGTTCTAGGGCAAGAATTGGAGGAAGTACAGTAAAGAGGGCATCACTATCATTTCAAGAAGATATAACTTCCAAACCGATCTCATTCTTTTATTTGTAGAGTATTTAAGGTCCCTATATCTGTTGAATATTCTAATTTGACTGCCAACCTTTGTTCAGTTTCTTACAGAGGAAATGCACTAACTAATTAATATTTGCTGTTTTCCAAGGTATTATAGTATCTGACACTTTTACTTGCAGCCAATTAGTAACCATATTTAGTAACTAACTACTATGAAAGACTCAACCATGCAACAAATGGTCCTTTGGCTTCCTTCACTGTGTCCAAGACAAGGTCTTTTGCTTCATGAAGAGAAACAGAACCCTTCTACACATTCCTAGCTCACTAGTAAAAAGAGAAAGAGCTATGTATTGTTCCTTGGCCATTATGGAATACTATTTTATGACACAGACAGCTGAGGTTGAGCAGAATTGAAGGACTCAACTAAGCAACCAATACAGAGACTTTGGGCCCCTACTGTCATGTTCCACTTCACTGTCCCTTTCAAAGGCCTGGTGACATGCACCGTTCTCTATTCCTAGAGTCAACACAGGTTGTGAGCTACTTCTAGTGTGTGCCATTAACATATTTAATTCTGAATAATCATAATTTATGTCTGTAGGTAAAAAAAACTTTTAAATAAAGTGAAAATTTGATGAGTTCATGAGAGATACACACCTCTGGGCTCATAAACGTGACTGACGTAACAAACTTTACATTTGATATCCCTTCAGGAGCAAAAAAAAAAAAATATGTTGCTTCCCCTCGACTCCACCCTCCTCTCTCAAAAGCAAAAAATTAAAAATATTCACATAACTGGTCTAGAGTAAGGCTTATGAAAATGTGAAGTTTTTTGGGGGGAGGTGAGTTCTTTCTTCTTTCTTTATTTTTCTCTGTGATCTCTTCCCCACCCAGAGACAGAATTGCTATGTATTCTGAGCTATTCTCAAACTTGGGATCCCAGCACGTATCATGATAACAAGCCCTTTTATGGGAACTTTGTTGCTGAATGATGACACTAATGTCAATAAAAAAATAATCAAATTTTACAAAACTCAACTCAAACACACTTATCTGTTTCAAGGACTGGAACCCCTGAAGGGCAATAAAATGTGTTTCATTTGAAAAGAAACAATATAAGATACAAATGTCAATGACTTTTTCTAGAACTTCCGCTTTGGGCTAAGAAAATGGAGTGTATCAAGGGAGAAAAAAAGTATTCTAAGAGTAAAATTAACACCCATTAAAGGCATATAGGTCTTTACATACTTTCAATGTATAGTCAGGTAAACTGGGAATCATTATTTTCCTATAGACAACCACAAATTCTATGGTTCAGAATATGACATGAAACATGCCGCTTCTTAAAGGGAGGTTATAATTCACCTAGATCATAGTACATTGGTCACTAACTCCTAACGTGTGGTGACTTTTGAACAAAATTATATTAGGATCAAATCTGCAGAATTGTAGGCACTGTTTTCAGAATCCCACATGGGGGAAAGTTCCTGAACTTTGCCTTGACAACTTTCTCTGATTTCTTTTTCCTTCGTCTCTGTCCCCCTTTGCTACCAGCTGCTGCTCATCAAGGATGGCTTGTCCAGGACAGCAAAGGTAGCCTCACCCTCCCACTCCCTCCCTCCCCCCACACGAACACCCTCTTAATTAATTCAGACCACCTCCTCATGATCTAAAATACCCATGCACTGGTAGATCAAGGGAAATTTGATTTTCCAGATGATCAAGTAATAACCAGCCTTGCAGATAAGTTTATGAGGAATGCAGGTCTCACCACAGTCCAGATGCACAGGTAGGGGGTACATTATAGCGCTGCAGCTGGGGGCTGGCTGAGATAGCGAGGTTCATGGTGAATGTGTAAAAGCACTTTGCCCTGCCAGGGAGTAAAGGAGAACTGCAGAGTTGATTGTTAGAAATACAGACAAATGTTTAACGACACGTATTTAGGTGTAAATGCATGTGCGTTGCAACCACCCACCTCAACCATTCCCACGGAATCACATTGTGATAGTAGTTTGGTAACATACTTTCAAAAAAAATCCTACAGGCTTATAAAACTGTGGGATAAATCCATTCTGATACACAAACTCATGTCACATGTGAGAGTGGATTCCCTATGTATCCTTAAAACTTAGTAGAAGATCGTTTTTCCCATAGAATTTTTCACTTTAGTGCTAAAACAGAAAGGAAAAAAGAAACATTGGTTTGGTGTCTGCACTCATTAAGTAATACAATAAAAATAAAAACAGAACAAAGAACTTTTGTTTGTTTCCTTATGTTTAAGGTTTAAATGTTATTGATAGAGACTGTACCCATATCTTAAAAACTCAGGAGATTCTGCACATGCACAGAATGTTCTATTAATGGGACACTAGCTCCAACTAAAATCTATTTCTAAAGCGCCTGCTATCTCAGCATATATAAATAAGTTTCTATAAATAATGAGCTGATATCAAAACATATTTTAATTAAGGAATTTAATAGTATTCATAGTGCACTTAAAATATTCCTGAAGGCAAAACAATATTTGCTGATATCGACACATAAAATTCCAAAACTGCTCATCATTTTTTTCAATCCAGTTGTGAGACAAGGATTTGGGCCATTTGAGGTCACAATGTCTGCACATGGGTCATGACAGGCACGCCCTCCCCAAAGCTCCTGATAACCTGAGTAATGTAAATGAAATCTCTTTTGAAAAGACAGACTGAGGTTCAGAATGATGGCAAAGAATACGGTGGTAGGGGCCAGGCCATTAGACCCACATCTTTTGCAAAGAGGATCTAAAATTGACTGCAGGTCTATGATTCAAGAACAGCAAAGTCAGTTCTAACAGGACATGCTGCAAAAAGTAAACGCGGCTATTATTCTTAACAAGCTACATATTGGGTATTATTCTTCAAAAAGTGAGTCATAAAATATCATTTTAAATACTTAAAGTCATGAATATGTAACTCTGCTTGAATGTAATTTTTCATTTTCCAGGAAAGGATACATTCTCTAACTAACCCCGTTAACCTAATTACTCATAAAAATACCAAAACCAGCTCTGACATCAGAACCTTCAAGAAGAAATGTATCAGTGTGCACGCACAAGTGAATAATCCATGTAATAGTCAAATCTACAGCTCTTATTTAAAAGATTCCCTAAGATCCCTGGAATACATAGCAGTGAAATTTACCCCCCCAAAAATGCATTCGGAGCTTGCAAGGAGCAAAGCTTCCCTCTCAATCCCTCACCTCTGCAGCCACCCATTCCTATCCAGATGCACTAACTAGCAAGCAAAAAAGGATAAAAAGTAGCCTGTTTATTCGACAGTATTTGTTTCACCTTAAAATGGGGATTATAACGGAAATGCCTTCAATATTAAGGCAATCTTTTCTTTTTAATCCTACTCAAAATAATTATCTGGTAAGATTAAAATCAATGAATCATACCTAATTAAGGTTTATAATTTAGCATCCTTGAGGTATGTGATCTGAAAGAAAGTGTTTATTCTTAACTTCGATTTGAAACAGGGAGAAGGAGGGGAAATGCAATGGAAATTTAAAAAGCTACTACCGTCAGACTAACCTACCGCAGTGCCACATATTTGTTAATGAGATTGGAAGCTTAACTATTGTTGAAGCCAAACATTTAATAGGAACATATAATAAAAGATAGCAGAGTTAGAATTGTGTTACATGAAAGTGTAGACAAAGCACAGAACACTGAGAAATATGGATTGTCGAACACCCAAATACAATATTCCACATTTACAACGTCCTTTCTGTAGAAGATCCCTAAAGGCTGGGTTAAAATCCTTATTTTCAGCTTCCTTTCTTTAGCGGTATACCAATGGAGAGAGCAACCCCTCGTTGTTACTCAGAACGGAGGCATTTCTTTCCAGGACTCTATAGTATTACGACAAAGTCTTGCAAGGCATTCGAAACAAGTTCCATTTTTCCCTTCCTCTAAAATATCTTTAAAGGCCCCTTCTCCACCCCAGTCTTGGGTTACATAAAAGAAGAGTGACTTTTTGTCAGCTCTTTGATATCTTCTTCCTGGCAATAGTGATCCGATGTAAGAACTACCTTTTGAAAATAAATGGCCCAACTTCAAGTACACTCAGATCCACACTGGCGGGGCATTCCATCATACCTCAGTCTTTATCTGAAAAGCTGCTCAACGTCAAGATGTAGTGTGGGGCATCTCAATATGAGCAGTGTATTGGGAAACAAGACTTTCAGTGCCTGTGTGTGTGTGTGTGTGTGTGTGTGTGTGTGTGTGTGTGTGTGTGTGTGTTTGGCAGGGGGAGGGAAGGAGAATGGACAAAGCAAAGTAGAAAAGCAGCCACACCCACCGACTGCAGGTCAGAGGGAGGAAGGAGATTTCAATGCAAGTTGAAAAACTAACTTCACAGTTTGGATGAGATCGCCCCCTTAGCATGCCTGTCACCACAGTGGTGGTTATGGAGCTGCAATGCTACTTCCTCACGCCAAAATCCCACTCCTGATACTAACCCCCTAAGGTGATTATTTGTGTGTGTGTCCCTCTTCCCTGACTGCCACTCAATGAGCTAGGCTTTTATTATTTTTAATGGTCAGGATTTTATACACATTTAGATAACTTTAGATTTCTTGACCTTAGGAAAGGGTAGAGGTGGTACAAGGCAACGAAGAACCATTCAGGCTATCATTACAAATCTCTCTGCAATCCCTCTGTGCTGCTGGTATACTTACTTAACTATGTACCTATGTACGCATGGTCAACAACACCCAGTTTCAGGGAACACATACAATCATGAGATATAACAAGTACAAGACAATATGAGATTAAAACAAATATATGGGTTCAAGGGTAAAAATAGAAGAACCCAAAGGCCTATTACTGTGTTTGTTCTCTTTAACAACTCCCATTAGTACTCTTTTAGGCAGAGTCAAATCGAATAAGTGGAATAGCCAGTCTCCACGTCGAAAAGCAGTGATTTCCCCAAAGCTGACCCTTAATATAGTTTGTAGACAGCAAAGCCAAGTAAAGCCTATTGCCCCGTAACCTCAGCAGGCACAAGGACCCTAACAGAAGGGCTTTGAACATGCTGGAATGGTCTGTTGTGGCTGTCCTGAAATTACAAATAATTTTTAAACAAGCTAGCTCACATTTTAATTGTGTGTTGGGCCCTATATATGAAGAAGATGGTCCTTGCCAAGGGTCACAGTATTGGTAGGTGAAAATAATAATAATAATAAGTCAAAAAGAACAACACAAAGTTTCCTGCAATATACAAAAAGCCATGACTTCACACTGTGCTGTCTTTCAAATCTAATTCCACATGTTCCCAGTTCCCTGCATAATGTTTTCTCAGGAGCCAATGCAGGAAAGTCCAGGTCATTCATTCTCCGTGGAGTACAGTCACACATGCACAACACTCTGCTGTCAACGATGTTTAAAGCATCAGGTTGATGTAAGCCGAGTATGAGTTTATTCTCGAAAAACAAGAAGGGTTTCTGTAGGGAAAATAAAATGCATGTTCTGTTCCCTCACCAGCAATATATCTAGAAACCACTGTGGCAAATACATAAATCAATAGCAGAGACCAAAATCCATAGAAAAGAAACCGAGGAAAGCATTTTCAACATTAAGATACTAAGAAGAAGAAATATATTAAGCGTTTGAAATTTTGTCTCAAAAAATCTTTATTTGTAAGTGATATACTAGTAAATTACATATCATTAATAATTTTCAATAAAAGCTATTTGTCTTATGAGAATAAGAACAAAATTTTAACAAAGACCAAAATATTTCCACGATTTAATTTTTTTTCTAAAAAAGACATTTTTTTTTTCTCAAACCAAAATAAATAAATGAGTTAGAGGGCCAAAAAAGAGGCTAACCTTGGGTCTTCATATAATAAATCATGCATTTTACTTTCAAGCGGTATCAGTTTTAAAATATGATTAGCAGAAGAGATAACACAAGTGCTAAAACACGGGCGAGCAAACAGAGCCATTTATCCACCATGTGACATGAATCCACAGGAACTGAAATCCGCCCTTGGAGCGGCTCAGAGCGGCTCTTGAACAGTCAACCACACGCCATGAGAGACAGTGTCACTACTCCCGCCGCGGGACAACGAGCAGCTTTGTTGCGCGAAATATGAAAATATTATTCACAGAGAGCCAGATGAAATCTGGTGTATTCATGGCTTCGTATCACCTAATCTGTTCTGCCTCCTCAATCTGAGTGACCACCAGTCAACAGGTATCCAAGGGGCATGCCAGGGCTGGGCAGATACCTGTGGTTTTTAGCCCACAAAGCTAGCACACCCCCCTGCTTTCAATTAGCTTTAAACTACAAGTACCATCCTTCTCCTCCAGGCTTCGCCAGCTCCAGAGTTTCACTTTTTGTCCTCTCTTAATCTGCACTACATTTCTTTTAGCAAACAACCTACAGTCACTAAATGGCAACAGCAAAACCGAAAATTAGTAGTCAGCCTTCCTGTCAGAGTCTATGCTTGAATTTCCTACCGGACACTTGAATTAAAAAAAAAAAAAAATTAAAGTTAAAAAATAAATTTTAAATGAAATTAGAAAAAAAAAAAGAAGACTGTGATAAAATTCAAACCATGGAAATATCTGCTGGGGATGCCATTTATTTGCATTCTTTCCAAAAAAAGTATATGCCTGTGGGTTCATAAGCTGTCAATTTTTGAACTGCAGTCATTCCAGTAGTACCTGAAGAAATAGTTACGTTCAAATGACACTAGAATATTAGCTCCTATATATCCCTATAAAAAGAATCATGCGACATTTTAACTGCATGCTCTTCTGTTCTATTTGCTTATTCTAATTTATCGATAACTCAAACAGCAGCTGATATGGTGATTTTAAAAAAGCCTCTCCACCAGCAACAGCCAACATATCCACAAATGTCTGCAACAATTTTTGTTATCAAAAATACATAAATCAATTTAAATTCTTAGCGATTAAATGTATTATCTCCAAAACAATGCCTGTGGCGCTTTAGAAAGTAATATTCAGAATTCAGGCAGGGGAGTTTATTGATCAAAGATAAAAGCTGCAGACATTCCTGTAAAAGCAAGGCTCTGAGAACAACTAGAAAGTTCCAAACAAACAGACAAAAAAAAAAAAAAAAGCCTGCAATTGTTTCAAATACATTTAATAATTCTGCTGATTTGGGATGATTAAAACTGACTACTTAATTAGGCAATCATTAGACTTCCAAAAACCCTGAAAGAAACGTGAGTTCAGAGAGCGCACCTTCACCTGGAAATGACAGTCCTGAAAACCACTGCAAACTTTCTGTATCTTCTCTCTATAACCTGGGCAAGAGAGTCACACCTAAGCCTGACCGCCTGGAGCTGGAGGGGGGGAGCGGGGAGGGGGCACCAAACAATTTACCAGGAAGGAAATGAAGCACTTCTTTCAGGAGGCTGAATTTCTAAAGTGTTAGAAAGAGCAGAGAGTACCGCAGATTGTCTCTGTGGACTCCTGCAGAAGCTCTGCTCTTGTGCTCTGCCCACATGCTTGTATTAGCTGAAGATAATTAATGAAATTTCTGCTCTCCCGCGTGTCTATCAGAAGCAGCAGCCTACAAAATGCTTTCCAAAGTTCCTCACGGTGAAAACAAGAACAGCAACGACGAGAAAGACTCTCTGCTAGAAGCTCAACTGCAGCAGTCTTAAATACAACTTGAGAAAAGAAAGCACGAAAGAGAGAATTTCTGTTTGTGCTCAGAAGGGTTAGATGCTGTTTAAGAAATCCTCGCAGATTCAGTGGGAGAAGAAAAAATATTTTGTTAATGTTTCTTGAAATAATTCCAAAAGACCCCACAAAACTCTCTGTTTAGGAGAAGAGCAAAGCAAAGCGAGTCTACTCACATGTCCAGCTTCCAAACAAAAGTCTCACCCTCTTCCAGGCAAACAACAATGAGATTGTATGGCCCTGCTATGATTCTTTCATTGCAGACATGATTAATTAGCAAGTATTACACTCCTCAAAACTCCCACCACACTCTCGCCTGCTTATTTAATAGAGTACATGAAAGAACAAGTGACCACCAGCACTGTAAGGCAGGTATCCAAAAACTCTATCTCAAAGAAATACTTTCCTATCTTTGCTTCCAAAAATAAAGCAAACTGCTTTTCAGCTGTTTTACAAAATGTTTCTTTTGGGGGAAAAAAACTAGGTCATAGTTTTAACAATGTTTTTAAATTTTGAATAATGCATGCACTGTGTTCAGGAAAATGTACATGCTTAATGTGTTACCCCTATTTGAAACTCCAAAAGACTCATAAGTCTGTATAGTTTATATTGATAACCACCTATATTCAAAATTATTAAACAATAGCAATGGTACAGGCAAGCATGTTTGAGGACAGAGTTTAAAAGGAAATAAAAATGAGTGCTTGGCCAAATAAAATTCAATTTGTCACAATTACAATTAGAACCCCCAACAGGAGCAAAAGAATAAAGAGAAGAAAGAACTCAATATTTAAATGAATGAAAACTGCTGACTTTCAATATCATTCCAAACACTCTTTCAAAATAATTTCCCTTACAAAACAAAACAAAAAAATCTCTTTTCAAATGCCCATATTAATCAAGAAGCTGCTCATAACTGAAGGTATTATAAATGTGTGGTTGAACACCATCAATTTCTAAAGCCTGAGATTTCCCCCTGAAGCCTTTCTCAACTGTGATGGCTAGTAAACTTCACACATAGTAAGGTACTAACAAATAGATCTTGCTAGTTTCAGGAAACAATTTTTTTAAAAATCTATATTGGTCCAAATATCTTTTTTTTTCCTCTCCCGGTTGTATTAAATTTAGGATCAAAAGCATCAAAGAAGCTTCCACCTCAGACCTAACTTTTAGAGGATCAATGTGACAAGGCAGTCCCTGATAGATGTTTCTCTTGATAAACGACTTGTTCAAAAGAGACAGTGTAGCTTTCATTTCCTGACCACAACACACTTTTAATTTGCAACAGCAGAGCTGCTGAGTGTGGCCACTTGCCCACTTCGTAGTCTTTTAGGTTTGTAGTTCTGGTTCCTTTAGGCCACACATTTGAGATAAACAACATCTAAAAAAACAATCACAGTGAGAGAAAATAGAAGCCACTGGTGCCCTTTCATGCCTCGATACATGCGGTCACTTTCTATACACATGTGTGTGTGTATATGTATATATATGTACACACACACACTACCAGATTCCAGTGAGTGATAACAAGACTTCTGAACATCATTTGTACATCCGGCATTTAAACACACAGAGAAATAAATTATCTGACTATTACTTAATAGTAAGCAACGTGTTGTCTCAGAGTAATTTACATACTAAAATTTGCTGTTACATGCCTTCAATGGTATTGTTGCCTGTGCGCGTTTTTACTTATTATTGCAATAATAAGTACCACTACTATCCAGCACCCATGTTTAAGTATCAATACGGTGAACAGTCAAACCATCCAATTTCTGCTCTCAGCACATTGTCCGAGCTCCGATTTAAAATTTATAAATGTAATATCCTCCTGATCACAGGCAGCAGCCCAATCTGCTCTGAATATATATTACAGCTTTAACATCACAGAGGGAAATCGCCCATCTGGCAATCCCATTCGCTCCAACAGCTCCAGGGGAAAGAGAAAAAAAAAAAAAAAAAAGCTGTGCTCTCTCCTCCTTAAAACATTTCTCAGGGCAAATTATGTGCATCTAAAATAAACAGTCTTCTTATTGATCGATTCAAAGTCAACAAGTTCCAAATGCAAAATCCAATCAAATCCTTCCTATCCTGCAAGTGTGGTGTGTGTTTAGTCCTATAGTCAGCAGAGCCCAGGCAGAAGTGCGTGTCGCGCGAGGAGTCCTGAAGTCCTTTCCCTAGTATTCTCATTTGTGCTATGAGAAAGCACTGACCAGGGCCACACTACAGACGCCTGGCAGCTTTGCCCCTCTCTTATTTCTTTTTCTTTTTTTATTTCTGTCCCTCCTTTCACTCTTTTAAAGAGAAATCTATAGCATGGGGAAAATGTAACAACAACAACAAAAAGAAAAACAGTTTAAAGTGTACATATCCTTTGGCCATGCAAAATACTTTCCCATCTTTTTGTTGTTGCTGTCCTCTTTTAGTTGGAATTGAATATCACTAAGTATACACACAACACAGCCACGAGAGCTATTGAAAATCCCCCTCGCTCCATTTAACTGACTTTTTCTAAAGAAAGAGAAAAGAGTGATTTCATATAAAGTCAATTCAGTGCCTGAGTATTTAATTCTGTCACAGGTTAAAAGTAAAAAGCCCTGACAGACAGACAAGTCAATGACAGAAGGAGAAAAAACTGCCACTGTTTCTTATAAGACATTAAGGACAGGAATAATAAGAAATATGCACTTACATATCTTATTTTCATTTAAAAGATACACCTTCACTCACTCGCCCAATGGGGGGGGGGGCACACAGAAGAACCAATTATTCCATAAAGTGCAATCAAGAGAGCAGACAAATTCCATTCATAGGTTGAGAAAAAAAGAAAAAGAAAATTCCATGCAGTCCTGTGTGTGTACATTATATATATATATACATACACATTAGTTAGCAATCTTTGCTCCTCATTCCCACCCTCTCCATCCAGCTGCCCCCCACCCAAACAACAAAAAAACCCACCCTGAGTTAAACTAATTTGCATACCATTTGACTTCAGCCCTATAGAGAGCATAACTAGAAACATGCAACTTCAAGATTAAAGCTAAAACCAGTGAAAGTGTCCTGTCCGCAAGTCATGGATTAATCAAAACTAAAATACATAAACAAGGGATGGCAAATGCAAGAAAAGCATAGTGACCGATTAAAATAAACAGATACAGACATATTGATAAAGAACTGTACATTGTGAGCATCTGATTCCCAAGCAGACGCCACTGATTTTTATCATGCTCTTTAATTCGTCTTCCCTATTTAAATGCAAAGGAAGTAAATTCCAAAACTGACATACCATAAACACTGGTGCTACTGATCATTTCTTGCTGGTAGCACAAAAAGCTGAATTGGATTTTCTCACAAGCAGGAATTCCAAAGGTTGCTTTTCATTAAAGCCACTTTTCCTCTCAGCTATCAAATGTCACTGCCTTGAAACGTGGGCCCTTTCGTCAGGTATTCATTTAACCTACATGCATATAATTAAGGGGGAAAGCAACATCAACAAAAAGGGGATCTCAGATCACAAGAGAAGAAAGAAAGGAAAAAAAAAGCACATGACCAGGAATGCAAGTCCATGTCAATTTCACTCACTCCCATTGAAACTAACAAGAGCTCCGGGGAGGACGGTAATAGGATCAGTGGATTGTATATACCATTAAATTATACATCTTTCTCTCCCGTTCCTTGCCAACAATACGCCCACCACGCTGTACCCCTCCCGGATGATGTGCTTACATTTTTCTGCAACCGATCCTCTGACATTTTTCTCGATCCCCCAGCCACGAGATTGTAATTTAACCTCAACTTTTTGTGTGTGTGCAAGATTCTTATTTACACTTCGTATTTACTTAGAAGTTAGTTCCCGAAGAAAGTCTAGCCCCACCCTATGGCTCCGCTCTCTTATTTTTTTTTTTTATTTTTTGAAGTAAAAAGATAGTAGTAAGTAAGCCCAATATTGCGAAAAGCGAGATTCTTGCAGTCACGAACTCTTAATCCCATACTATTGTTACAATGATTAAGCTGCAGAAATATGCATCATAATGTTTCAGGGCTACTTTGTACGGAGAAATTGGACAGCAGGTTGGCGTACAGAATAGAAACGAATGCAAATTAAATTTACTGTTTACGGCACAACTCAGGGACCTCTTCTCACTACAGGTCTTGGATCTATCTATATTCTTTAAAAATAAAACAAAACAAAAAATTTAAACAGATGGTAGAAAACTACGAAGCTCCCCTTACCTGGACGCGCGGAGCGAGCTCCCGATAGGTTAGCGTAGCATCGATCCGATGTGTTTGCTGATGAATGGAAGCTAGGGTTAAGTGAAGGTGCCTATGATTTGAAATCATTCCAAGTTTTTGAAGGGAAGACGGACTGCAGCCTCTGCCATGTTGGAATTTCAAACCCAAAACAGCTGCTTGGAAGGAGCCAGCATGCCAGAGGCTGAGCGCAGGCGCAGAGCGCCGCCGAGCCAAATTCAAATCACTTTCACACTAAGAGCCAAAGATCAGTTTTCAAAGGAGAGAGGGAGAAAGAGACGCAGGCGGCCGCGCGGCCGGGCGTCGGGAGGCAGTGGCGAGAGGCGGGCGTGGAGCGCGGCGGCCCGGGAGCCCCGGGAGGGAGCGGCGGCGCGGGCCGGGGCTGCAGGGGGAGCGGAGGCGGGAGCGGCGAGCGGCGCCCGGCCGCGGGCGGGCAGGGAGGGCGCAATGGCCGGCCGCCGGGTCAGGTTACACGGCCGGGGCCTCGGCGGCCGCCCAGCTTCACAACCGCGCTCCCGCGGTCCGGAGGGGGCCCCGAGGTCATGCCGGCGCTCGGGGACGCGGAGCCTGGTCCAGCCCGCGCGCGGGGGAGAGATGCCCCCGGGAGAAGCGGGCCTGGGTGTCCACGCGCGATCGCGCGCCCCCGAGGGCCCCTCCCAGACCCTCCGGCCACCGCTGCCACCGGGCCAGCCCTCCCCCGCCGCGGCGCGCACGGGACAGGACGCGGAGTCTGGACCCCCTCCCCCCCTGCGCCCTGGTCCCCGAGGCCCCCAGCACCAGCCAGAAAATGACTTTATCTGCTAGGGAGAGGCAAGTTGGGGAGGCAGATCAGCGTGAACCCACTTCTCCGCAGCTGCCTTTCCGCGAATAAATAAAACCCTAAGTGTCTAGGTGTGCGGTCCCCTCTCGAGCTCCCCGGCTCCCCTCCCTACCTCCCCCAGGCGGCTCGGGCAGGGGAGAGCAGTGCCCGGGGGGCCCTCGGTGCGGGAGGCTGGTGCACAGGCAGAGACCTGGGGCTTCAGCTTTCCCAGCCCCCCGCTATGGAGCAATCTGGGGACCCAGGAGAAGGAAGAGAGTCGGGGCTTTGTGGTGCTGGGAGCTGAGGAAGAATGAAATGTGCAGTTGAGTGTGTGGCTCGCATCCCAGGGAGCAGTGCCGTGCTGATTGTCTGTGGCTGAGATAGCCTTTTGTTCGCAACATAAGGTTTAAGAAACACACACACGTTTTCTGGGTCTCTTGTTAGATGTAAATGTGCTGCATCCAGACGCTTACTATGCAGTGTAAGCTCAGTTGGTTTACTAATCACCCCGCCCCACCCCCAAACAATCAGGATCATTTGAATGGGAACCTCATTCAGACTTCTAGGCTGAGAGGATTGCCTTCAACCTATTTCATCCTAGACTAGCCAACCATCCAACTGAGATAATAAAGCAAACAATAACATTTGATCATGATGTCTACGAGATAATGTGCCCGGGAAAGTTCTTAAGGAATTGTAATGAGAGAAAGAGAGAGTTGGGTAATAATTCCTCTTCATTTTCATTAAATATGACTTTAATAGATAAATGGTGAGTTTATACTTTGGCCTGGTGGACAGCCAGTCCTCTATATTTCAACTAAACTAAGAATGAAAGAGGCAAATTATGCGTTCGACCAGGAGGCCATCTAGCTGAAAATGTTACCTTTGAAGGTTGGAGCTGAAAATGCACTTGTTTAGGGCGAATGCCCTTCCTAAGTGTCCGCTTCTCTGCCAGCTTCCCGGCTAGGGCTTTAATAGACGGAATCGCTGCTCTCATAAAAGGCCAAACATACACTCAGGAATTAAATCCATTCTTCATTTGAGATTTCCTTGCATCTCAATAGATGCGTTTATCACAATCAAAAAATTAAATGGTTAAATCTGAGCAGATGACAATTGACGCTAAAAGAGTGGTGTGCCAAAACATATTTGTAAGCGATGAGATTTTTATTTGAAATAGATTTTGACCTGACTGCACTTCTTTATTTTTAAAGCTAGGATTGGAAATAAAGCAGAACTTTATTCTGAGGCAGCAGAGAACACTGAGATGATTCCCTTTACATTTTAGAAGATAGCATTTAAAACGATACTTAGAGAAGTTATTCACTGGGTTTTATCACAAAGAAATACGTGTAGGAGAGTATCTGTGGGTCGCTGTTGCAGAATGCGCAGGTGACTTTTTTTTTTAATCTTCAAATCACTCTTAATTTCGTTTAGTACCCATTTGTGGGGTGTCTCACAGAAGTCTCCAGCACATATATAGATGGTCTCTGTGCCAGACGGGCAGGACTGCCCTGTCCTTGTCTGCTGAAGAAAAAAAGTCTAAGACCTAATCAACCTTCAACATTAAATTCCTAAGACTGAAATTAGAGATCCTGGTCTAGTTCAGAATACTGATGTATGTATCAGTACACACACACACACACACACACACACATATGTGTGTGTGTGCATATATATATATTTATATAATAAAGATATAAATATATCACCATACCCTGCATTATGATGACAGACTTAAGGTAATTCCCTAGCATAATCTAAAACAAAATAGATTAGCTTTGAGAAGAGAAAGGGAAAAGTATGATGAACAAAAGTTCATTAATAGATAATAGCTAGCACTTTCTTCAAATTCTTTACGTATTCATTGAAATATTATTAAATCCATTGTTCAACCTATCAACGAATATAATTTAGCTGTAAAGTTAAAAAAAGGAAAAACTTGTCAGCAGAGCACCGCACGTATTTACAAAGTTTTAAATTGTCGAAAGTCTAATATACCCCAGAGGAAAGAGGTCTCACATAAAAGCATACGCATTATAGATTCACATACATAATAAAAATCCATAGAGGACTTGCACTGAATGATTTCCAAGTTTTACTTTTATATATAAGCAAAAGTTGCTTTTCTCCAATTACTTTATGTAGAATTTTTTTAAAAAATGTTTTTCACAAAAGCTTTATGGCTTTGCCTGCCATGTTTAAATTTTTTTTATAACACTCTTTAGTTATGTGCCAAGAATAAATAGCTTTGGAGTGGCCATCATATTCCATTCCCATTCATCATTAAAACTTGCAAGTCTTGTCTGGCTGCAACTGATTTCCTTTTCGACAGTATGTATTACATAACTTTTCTTACAAAACATGAGGATTAGAAATTGAGCATTAAAACAGATTGAGCTTCCAATCAAGGCAACGGTTAATTCAGGAAGAACCAACTTGACAGATCCTTCCCGTTGTGCTTGTGACATTCGCAGTGTTCCATCTTCGCTTTGTAAATCGTAGAGACATCAAAACGTAAACGATTGTATTTGAACAAGTTGCGTTTCTACATGGTACATTCTGGCTATGACTTTTTAAGAAAATCAGAAGGTGACGAGCCTATTGTTCTTTCTGAGGATCAGTATGTGACCGAACATATATGTGAGTGTAGATGGGTATGTTTCTCAAGCTGAGAAGAGTTCTACTTTCCCTCCTCCTCATCCTCAAGGTAGTATAAGTAATAACAAAAGTGAAAAAAAAGACAATCATGAAGGAGGTAACTGAATTTGATCTTGCAGATGACTGTTCCCTGACACTCATTAGACTAAGGAGATTTAAGTTAGGAAAGGTATAGGATGGGTGTTCATGTCACAGAGAGGAACAAGCAAGATGACCTCAGGTACAGGGGTCAGGAAGAAGAACACAAATATTGGATACTATTCAGAAACGCAAGCACAACAGGCTACTGTATACAGTTTTCCTAAAATGCTGTACACAATTTAATTTTAACTACTATATTTTAATCTGAAACTTATGTTTAATATATATATATATATATTCATAAAATAAACTAATCTCTTCTCCTAAACTATTTAGTAGCCACTGATTAAAATAAAGGCAATCTAGATTTTAAGTATTCCAGTAATGAAAATTGTCCTGGAATAATTTTAATGCATCTTTAAAATTGAAGATTATTTAAAGGATCATTATCTGCACTTGAATTCAGTTGAGGTGATTCAAAAGTTTCTAGACAACCCCCTCCTCCCATGAGAAACAAGTGTAAACCTTGACCTTATTGAGTATCATTACTGAAATTGTTCAGAATTACGTGTGAATACAGACACTGTCAAACTGGTCTAGGATGCTTCATGTAGCCCCTTACTAACCCAACCCATGCTGGCGTGATAGTCACCTGAAATATTCCCTTAGATATGCAGAGATGTATTCTTCGGACAATACACGATAGTATATGTTTTTCAGATTTTCATTCACATATATTTAAAGTATCCATATGGGTTATTGTAACTTCTGACTGTTGCTTTTTCATGGTTCTCAATTACATTCAAAAAGTGCATACTGAATATTTACTGTGGCTAAAGATATTGTGCTTAAAAATTGCAGATTTAAAGAAAACTGAATTAATATTTTATGGTTAGAGTCAGATAGCTCAAAGTTTATGTTGGGGGTGCATTTTTGTAAAAGATTCTGCACAGAAGGGGAAAAAAGAGTTTTATTTTGCTTTCTGTTCATGGAGGGGACAGTTTCTCTGGATTTAGTGGTCTCACTTATATCTTCCAAAGCATAAACTGCTATGGTTTGCACACATTATCCTGTTTCTGCTCTCTGTTTCCCTTGCCTTCTGTCTTATACTTTGGTTAGTCCCCCCTCCTTTTGTGTAGGCTAATTGGTTGTAGGGTTTTATTATTGACCTCCTCTAATTTAGGAACTATTCTTCTGTGTCCTCATCAAAACCTGTATCTTTAGGCCCCTTCACAACTGTGCAAAAGCACCTCTATGTCTGACTCTACTATTAGGTAGTAAGTCTCCTGAGGGCAGGCAGGCATCCATCTTCACTTTCCTTAACCAAATGCTTTAATTAACACTGAAGCTTGTAACTGTTTGTGAAAAATGAATGACCCCATGATAGAAATAAGTCATTTCTCCATGAGCAGAAAACAGAAGTTATGGGGTGTTTGCTGGAAACTGGTACTCTGGTCTGTCTGTATCTCTGTGACACATGGGCCAAATGTGTGTGGGAGTGAGAAATGGTTACGGAGTAGCAGGAGTGGGGTCCTAGTCAAGAAGTCTGCATTCAATAGGTAGGCAAGAAGAAATCCTGGATGGTTTCCAAGCAAGGGGTTTATGTGAACTTAGCCCTGCTTTGAGAAGATGGAGCTTACAGAACCATAAGTGAGGAAAGCAGCGGTAAAGCTACTGCAATCATTGAATATTTGCTGGTCCCTCAAATTGTCGATGTTTCTGAAATGTTCACTGATATGCCCCCTTGCCTTTTTTTTTTTTAATAAAGGGTCTACTTGTATTGATTGTTCAATTCTCCACATCTGTTTTGTAATAGTACAAAATGTCATTGTGTTTAAAGGCATTCATTTAATGTCAAAGATATAAAACAGGACAATATATTAGAACTGAACTTTTCTTCCCCTCAAAGCTGAACGCAGTCTTTCCACTCATTATTCTGCTTCCCTCCCTGCCCATCATTTTACACTTAGTTCCATGCTTTAAGCTTAGAGGAAGTGTCCTTTTAGAGAGAAGTGATTGGCGAACAGAAGGAGAGTTCTTCCCAGTGTCTGTCCGTTTAAGCAAAGCAAGCAAAGTGAGGTTGGTTTGGAAACCCTGAATACAACACAGACACACATTTCCTTCATTTAGAGTATATTAAAGTTCCTTAAACGGGGTTTTTAATTCATTTAAGACAGCATTAGGTTAGGTGGGCTGTTGGTGCTTTGAATTAATGTGCAAGCTGTTAATCTCCATAGACCTGGATTTAAAATTAGACAAAGCAATAATTAGTTTGGCACCATCATTTCACTACCCAGAGGGTAATAATGTAGGTCATAAAATACTACAGCATGGCACAAGTTTTTTTTTTTTCTTCCTTCTGCAAAACAAGGATCTGTTGTACCTTGGTAAAAGAATGCACACACACACACACACACACGTGTGTGATTCTCACTGGAAAACACAATGGTGTCACTTTTGATGTATGTTTCACCATTCCTAAAGGGGCGGAGTTTCAGAAATTCTCATCAGGTTTTCCAGGTTTAAGGTGCAGCTCCCTCTCTGCGGAGTGACACAAAGAAGCAGTGCTTGCCTCACTCAAGGCTGGGTTTTGTTTTGTTTTGTCTTTCTCTCTGTATTCTTTCCATACTGCATTTATCCACTTACTGACACAATTAAGATATAATATTTTTATTGAAATCTCATTTTGCTGTATTTTTTCCACCAGTTTCCCATTTCACTACATTAAAAGACTGGTTTTCTCTAACTATTTTTAACATATAAAAGTGCTGCATTCAAGTAAGAGCTTACCATACATACCTTGATTTGTTTTCATGGCAAATGACTACTGGCAATATTAATAATTCAAGAACAGAAACAATGAAAATACAGAGGAATTACCTTTGGAAACTTCTTCCTGTCAATCATCCTTGCCAGATTCCTATTTGAACATTCTGAAAATGAGGAAGACATCGGGTCTAGCCTTAAGTATGAGTAATGGTTTTCTGTTTCCTTACACTGTTCACCTCAACTGAGCTTTTAAAGCAAGGTATCCTGGGTGTTTCTATATAGTTTAATATTTCAAGCCATGAAAAAAGTGCTTTAATATTGAATTGAAAATATATTTCATACAATATACATGTTCAGATTTTCTGTTTTACATAAAGTAATGTGCAAGCACCTGTTTGTCTCTATAGAGACTGTTCAATGTATCAGATGAGTACATTCACAAATCATTTAAGTTGAGCTGTTCAAGTGATGTGAGTCACTGATACAAACTTGCTAATGATAATTATAGAACTGATGCTGATTTAGTCATTTCAAAAAAGCCACGGAGGCATAATTAGTGTCTGAATGGCCTCAATATTGCATTATTAGGAGGCTAGGGTGAAACTTAAAATGAGAACATCAAGGCTGATAGCAGAAAAGAAAACATGAAATACATACATAATTCATTCTTTGATATTATAAAGGTTTATAACCAGAAACAATAATTTGCAGAAAGCATCTCGTGTATTGGAGCCAACTGCAATCACTTGGTCAACCTGTTAAAGATCAAATAGTATACTCTTAGCTATTCTCAGTGGTGTCTTTGTAATAAAGTAGCAGCAAACAGACATTGTTTGACTCTGGTCACTTTTAAAGAATGTTCAGTTTATCAGTAGGGACTTTAATCTCAACCTTAATAGAGTACAAAAGCAGCCTTGTTCCAGTGCTGCTCTCCTTAAGGCCACAAGGCATGTGCACAGTTTTTTTTTTTTTCCTTTTTTAATTTAAAAGACGAAAACTAAAATTGTCCTTCTGAGAATACTAAGCATTGTATTTTTTTCCAAGAGTGTTTGCATTCATCTTTCCTTTGGAAAACCTTCTTCCTCCTTTCCCTTCTGATAACGTGGATGAACCACCGTACTTCACAACCATCAAGAGAGTGAAGACATACAGAACATTAACAAAATATCCCCTGCTCGGGAACCCTGCTGGGTTGACCATGATCAGGTGACCTATTATGTTGGCTGGCTTGAGCACTTTGGCAGAAAAGCCATTCCTTTTTCGTAGTATCACCTATAAAAAGAAAATCAATCTGAAGAATCATACCCTGATCTTAGAAAACATAGCAATACATGATAGTGTCTGTCATTCTGCTTCAGCATCAGAATGGTGTCCAGTACATCACACAGAGGCATCTTTACATAAGTAAGTCTACTATCTAAATGTCTGCTTCAGTCAGGTAGTAATGGCTGTTATTTTAGTTTCCCCAAATGACAAGGTCTGAGTCACCACACATAAGGAAGCCCTGCTCTGCATATAATTATTGTTCTTCATTTTTTTTAAGTAAGGTATTTTGCTCTCAGAACAACCAGAGTTCCAAATAACTAGGAAGAGAGAGAGGGACTATTAATAATAACAATTAAACAAGGCCAGAAAAAAACTGAACCCTTGAACGTGTGGGTAAGAGGTGGTGCTATGTGGATCATATATATTTCAGAGGATCAACTATAAAAGAAGGGAAATGCCTCAAAGACAGCTGCATTAATGAAGTCCACTCCATTATGGGTAAAGTTCACAAAAACTGGAGACCTGGAACACACCAAACAGCCTGCAGACAGCTTACCAGATTGGAGAGTATTGCTTCCAGTTGTCTCAGTTACCTTAAATCTCTTCAAGCAAGCCCATATCCAGTTTTATCATTATCAGTGTCACAAGATGAGTGTTGGCTATATGTCACAACGGATGTAGCAAGGGCAACCTCCCCCCCACACTAGCACGTGTGCACATGCAGACACACAGGAACACTGACATAGACACACACACTAATAAACATCAATAAGACTTTCTGCTGTGACTTCTAAATAAATTTAAGTTTTACTTTCTACCACTTACCTAGTTCAAGATAATCTCCGTCTTTTTAGTTACTTGTTTATTTTGAAGTCTCCTTCCTTTCTTCTCTCTTAGTGTAAACTGAAGGTCCTGTTTTTGATGTGGACTCTGAAGCTCCTTGGATATATTTTGTTTTTACCAAGACTTAATTCACTGTGTGCAGCCTCGGTGGTTTTGTGTAGGTGAATCCATGAGAGCCTATTAAAGGGGTAACAAAGATACACTCACAGATACACAACAAGGCAGATGGCTGCAGTGGTCCTCCATTCTGCCCAGGGGTGAATGATACCAGAGTTCAATCTCCAACTACCCAGCAAGAAAAAGAAGAAGAAGAAGAAGAAGAAGAAGAAGAAGAAGAAGAAGAAGAAGAAGAAGAAGAAGAAGAAGAAGAAGAATTAAGAAGGAGGAGGAGGAGGAGGGAGAGAGAGATTACCCCCACTTTTTCTTAAAAGTGGTCTGTTGGCAGAGCAGAAGCACTGTCTCTATGGGGTCAGATAGTCATAGGTCATGGGTGGAGTGAATATCCACTGTACTTCCCCTTTGTGTCAAATTAAGAAGGTTCTAATCCTAACATAAAATAATTTACAAAGGCAACAATTATCAAGTTTTATCCAAGAGAAAGAAAATGTAATAACATACACAAAAAATAAAACTATGACAAATAGGAACAGCATCAAGCAAAAAACACATACTAAATGTTCAGGCTACACATAAATGACAAATAGCAGAGATTATTCCAATAGCTGTCCTATCCTAAAGAGTCTAAGTTTTGTACCTAATATACCTAACTAAGAAAAAAGAGAATAGTAACTGTGACCTTCTAGTCTTTATCCCATCAAAGACCTGAGAAGGAAAATAATATTACCTGAGTAAGCAGGAAGTGCAACCAAGTGACTTCCAAGAGGGGCAAGAAGTGACAGAAACATCTGGCTACTTGGACAGTTACCCAACCAACTTTGGATATAGGCCTAGAATATCTGACATACCATTTTCAGAAACATGTAAATTTGAAAGACTGTTCTAGCCTGTCTTGGCAAGTTCATCAGTTACTATTCCTTGTATCCTGATTGTCCAGATTGGACAGTGGGCTTACTGTGAGCAGTTGAGGCAAGAAAAGTTCTTTACCCAATAGGCCAGTTTGCCAAGAAAAAAACAAGATCAATATGGAGTGACTTTCGTGCCCATCATTGTCTTAGGAGTAGATTGATGCTGCAAGGAGCAGTACTGTCATATTCTGTAGTTCTTTGAAGTGTTTGAAGATTACCTATCTGTGCGGAGTGCATCTCTGTGCATCTAGAACCTAACTAGCATAAGTATGTCAAATATGGGTGACTATTAGCCTGTAATTATTAGTAACTTATATAGCGTAAAGACTAAAGCTTCACATTATAAAAATAAATAATCTTTAAACAGATGTGCAGAGTAAGAAGAACGACAAAAGTTTCCATTTACAGTTTTGTGCATACCTTAAGTAGGTTTCCTTAGTCGTATCATAGAATCATAAGTTAAATGATCTAAGCCATCTCTGTTTATGATATTCAATATGTATGTGTCCATGTTTTCCCTAGCCACTTAAATTTTCTCACTTGTTTGTCATCTCTGGGAGCGGAATAACCTTTGGGATATTTTTCCACTTCATGATCCATATGGAACCTTTGTAAGTCCATCTTCAGGTGTACCTCATTCTGTAGAGATCTCATGTGTTCTGTAGAGATCTCATGTGCTCCCTTTCTAAAGTATGCCACACTTAGCACATCCTTGTTTTAGAAGGAAGGGATATCTAGATGAAAACTGGATGACACAGCCTAAGTGAAAATTTAATTTTGATATAAAACATGCAATTCTCCATCAGTCTCAGTTTCACATTTCCTGCCACACTCAGAATCCAAAGTTTATTAGTCAATATAACCTATCATTATCAAAAAACCACAATAGCATATTTAATTAAAAAACAAACTAATAAAAATAGAGAAAAGTAAGAATAAAAGAAAAAATCCACATGCATGGCTAAGCACTGTTATTTCATGTTTATATCCATTCTCCTTCCATCACCTTCTTATATGTTTCTTCTGCTTTCTCTACTCTAGAAGCAATCTTAATCTTTTCTGTGTTGTAAAAATCATAGTTTATTTATCTTGTATTTTCCTATACTATTATGTATTCATAAATTCTCTACATTCTTGAGGATATTTAACTTGAGTTTTAAGAGACTTCTTTCCTCAAAATAATTTGTCTTTTCAACCTTGTTTTCCAAGATTGTCTCTTTTTATGACTAAAACTCAGCTTTGATATTTTGACTTTTTTCTTTTTGATCTTAAATGGAACAAATCCTCAACTAGAAAATGTTTCATATAAAATGATGTGGTAAAAGGGAAGCAAGTAGTCCAAAGTAGTTTGGAATTTCAAAAAAAGAAGTAAGTGAAATCAGTTAATATCTCAAATGTGATCCTGTGAAATCACCATATTTATTTGCTTCTTTAAGTAAATCTTCCGAGATATAGATGCTGTGTCTCTTTAGAAATGTAGCTTCGCACCGGGCGGTGGTGGCGCACGCCTTTAATCCCAGCACTTGGGAGGCAGAGGTAGGTGGATCTCTGTGAGTTCCAGACCAGCCTGGTCTACAAGAGCGAGTTCCAGGACAGGCTCCAAAGCCACAGAGAAACCCTGTCTCGAAAAACCAAAAAAAAAAAGAAATGTAGCTTCGCTTTACTTATCCTGAGCATGGTGCTTCTGCAGTATTTGGACCCAATTGGATGTTGCTGCAGGTACAGATTACCGTAGCATTGATCAACAGACACATCCACCATGCCTTTTCTTCTCCATTCTGCTCATTCTTTTAGTGTTCCAAAATCCTAGAAGTAATTTTCATGAATGAGCAAATTAGAATTTGTTTTCTATTCAACTAGGCTCTGTAATTGAATTTCATGCTGTATTCAGACACACCTATCACATTGGACTCTAGTTAAAAAAAATCTGAGTTGCAAAGGGTATAAATAATTCCTACCACAGATGAAGAACTAGTGGAATGCACAGATAGAAGTGCGATCCAGATGCGATCCAGATCTGTCTTACTACAAAGTGGGCTGTTTTAGCTCTTATTCTTTCCTGAACATCACTCTTGTACGGACATCCCCGGAATCAGTGTTATGACTGCTAGGAAATTGCTCAATATTTTTCAGACTTGTTCAGGCAAAATTTCCACTCCTAATTAGATTTGAAGTCACTCACTCATGCTGTAAAACCAAGCTGACATGCTGTGCAATGGTGTTCTTCTTGGTTATTGTTCAGTTAAACTAAGAGGTCCAAACTCTGCTGTTTAAAAAGGTCTGTCTTTCAGTAAATTGATGGGGGATGAAAAGACTCTGAATTACACAACATTTGTTTATTTTTCAAACCTTATTCATGATTTGTTTGGACAGTGTTTGTGAGTTTCTAAATAACTTAATTTTTACTTTATTTTCCTTACTGATGATAAAGTCATTCACATGGAAGTTGATCAGTTCTGCCCATAGTGTTCATAATTATTCCATTCCATCATCTTCCTTTCTTTTTCCATTTTTCACCGTAAAATTGAATTTCTAATATTCAGTCATTTCTAAAATATTTATAAATGTTAGTGTGCCTTGTAAAGTAGGAGGGGATCTCTCTTCATCAGTAAAAAGTGGAATAAAACAAAGATTAAATTGTAGTATATAAATACATTTTAATGCTGGAAAATAAGTTTAGTATAGACAGTACTTCTCCCATTTTCTAAACTTTCTATGTTTAATATATACCTGGTAAGATTGTTGCATCCTATTCCTTACAACCAATCAGAATTATTTTTCAAACATACAACACACACACACACACACAGATAGAGACACAGAGACATAGACAGAATATTATCTAATTGTTAATGTTTGTTTGATTGTGGCTTAATTTTTATATTAATTTTTTAATCGGGTCTCACTGTGTAAACCAGACTGGCCTCACATTTTGTAAGTCAAACTGTATTCCAATTCAGGAGCTTTGGGCTTAGTCTCCCTAGTGCTGGGATCACTCACATGCCATGACAACTGGTTAGTGACTGTAGATTTTTGTTTGTTTGTTTTTTTTTTTTTTTTTTTTTTTTTCGAGACAGGGTTTCTCTGTGGCTTTGGGGCCTGTCCTGGAACTAGCTCTGTAGACCAGGCTGGTCTCGAACTCACAGAGATCCACCTGCCTCTGCCTCCCAAGTGCTGGGATTAGCCACCATCGCCCAGCTATGATGTGGAGTTTTTATAAAAAGAGATTAAGTACATTGATCTATTTATTAATATCTGAATAAAATTTTGCCTAAAGTATAAAGTTATCAGAAGCATTAGTGCTCTGAGATAAAATTTATAGTGTCATTTTTCCCTGCTTTTTCTATTTTTCCCAGTTTTTCTTCTTCCTCTTGACATGAGCTTGTTTTCTTACTAGAATTATTCTTTAAAAGACTCTTCACATGAGA
Source organism: Chionomys nivalis (assembly GCF_950005125.1). Lineage (NCBI taxonomy): Eukaryota > Metazoa > Chordata > Mammalia > Rodentia > Cricetidae > Chionomys > Chionomys nivalis. The sequence goes on along the minus strand of NC_080107.1, from coordinate 17,635,844 downwards.
GATATGCACAAAAAGTATATCTTGATGGAACAATGCCTGATTCATATAAATTCAAACGATGGGTATGAACAGCCTCAATCAGAACAAGCTTGGTATGACTCAGAAGAGAGCTTTTGTTTACCATGTCCTTCTTATCATTATACTCTCAGGAAGATGAGTCAATAGGGGTACTCTATTTATAGCTACAGAAAATGCAATCACATCTCAACACTTGAACCATCTTGTTTGTCTGAGCCATGTGCTACTGGACAGTTGATGGTCACAAGTAAATAAAGGCACGAAGCCTCCAGATATTGGAAAATCCATTAGGGAATTTCTATCCACTGGTCAATCTCTCTGAAGCAGATGTCTGTCTTTTAGCTTCAGTGAAAGTGCCAGGATTTTATTCTATAAGATTGGACCTTAATTCTTCCTTGTAGCCTCCAGACAGAAGTGCATTCAGGAGTTGAACTGGCAACGGCCGACCACTCTGTGTTCTGCCTGTGTCAGGTACTGTGATCTCATCTAATGGAAGAGATTCAAGGCATAGATGGTGGCCGTGGCTCAGGATGATGTGCTCACTGTGGAAAAAGAAGGTACATGCTTCATTTTGCAAGTTAGCATTGTAAGGCTTCGTAGGCTTGGCATCTGTGTGCTCGTGAAATTGTCTTATTACCTTGTGAGTGGGCACCATGCCATGCTAGCAGGTGGACATTAAGAGTGCCAGAAACATGGGCCATGTATCATTTTTTGAGCGTTAGTGTCTAGAAATGTATGATATTTTAAATGCAGATTTGTGGCTTGTTACATACCTGGAGAGAACATTGGTGTGCACAGGGGTCCATCACGTAAGAGTTCTCATCCTGAGGGACAGAAACTGATGCAGTGATTTGCACTCTCGATTGTTCTATTTTCACTTGGGTTCATATTAATTACCAAAAACTTTTTCCAAAGGGAAAAAAAAGTGTCAGATGATTCTCAGGCAGCAAGGCATCAAAAAAGATTAAATAAATAGATAAATAAATAAATAAATAAATAAATAAATAAATAAATAAATAAATAAAATATGCTCCGTGAAGCATGGGCAAACTCCTTAGAAGTCCAAAATGTAGGTTTGATCATCATTTCTACATAATTATAAGTAACAATTATATGCTGTATATATTCATGTATGTATTTCCCTTCATAGGTTATTATTATATAAAGGAAATATGGGATTATGATGAAAAATGGAAAAACTGGTTTGTTTAGCGCTGGAAGGAGACAAACTGACTTCCTATTGCTTATCGCAGTTGTAAGTTGGAGAACGCCAAGGCTCAGTATAGTCATCAGGAGATCTTGTCACTGAGTGTCTCATGGGAAGTTAGTAGTGACCTCTCATTTTGGCAGAATTATGTTTTTCACATATTGGAAGAAGCTAGGCTGTTGATGAAGTCTTCACTAGGCAGACATGCAGTGGGGTAATTTAGACACTGTCCAAGAAAGAGGAGAGCTGAGAATGGCTTTGGTGGTTTCAGAGATTATAGACAACTGATCTAGACCACATGGGTCCCAAAGTGATATTCTGAGTGTAAATTATTTAGAGCGACTCTGTCTCAAGGTCAGTGCCAGTTGACCACGTGTTTGCTCAACCCTTTGTTTCATATTGGCTGTGGCCTTTTGTGCCTAGAGATTTGTGACATTGTTCCACTTGACTTGTGCTCAAATAAAGTTAAAAAACAAGCGTGTGAAAAAAAGAAAAACAATCTTAAAGAGCTTTTTCACTTTCTGTGGGTCGAATTCACCCAGTATATTAACATACAAGAGCAGGCTATTTCTGTACCACTGAGATCACGAGTTCTAAATAACAGAAATTGTGAACAAAGCTTCTTCTGCCAAGCTCTCCAATCTAAAAGTTGACAAAAATTAAACAGAACCTCTCAGCTGTTTTGTAGGAAATGCCTTTGTGATTACTCCCCACAAGGTCTGTCTCTTTCTTTGCCACCAATGAGCCGGTTTTATACACAATGAGTGGGTGGGAGGAAAGGAAGAGTAGACACAGGAGCTGCCTATGAACATGCCACAATATGAAAAATGAGTTTTTTCCCTTGTTGGCGGACCTCCTCTCAATTGGAAGTTTGAAACACACTGAGAAGTCAACACCTCAGGCTCAGTCCTTTTTAAGAGACCCGTTATGATGTCAGAATCTTTGTAATCATTGCTTCTTTTTCCAGTATTTTTCTCATTTTTATTTAATATTCTAGTTTTACTTTGATTCATATTTGTGAAGTGCTTCTAGTGGAAGCAGATAAAACTGGAGGAAAATTCATGTTTTGAGTTTATCTCTGTTTAATTGATGAAAGTTTCACTAGATAAATCGGCATGACCTAAACCAATAAAAGGAAATCCAAATGCTGAATATATTGGAATGAAATAATTTCTCAAATTTATTATCATCCTTTAAAAAATTTTAACAATAATTTACAAAAATACATTCATTAGGGTAATGGGTTTAATTTCACATTAATACAATAAAGGGCTCTCTTTTAAGGAATTAGTTATATAAAAAGATAAAATGATAGTAATTACTGAATTAGTGTTACCTCTAAGTTTAGAGAAATATTGAGTGCACTGAAAGTGAAGTAGCTCTGATTAATGTTTTACAGTATCACACTGGTGCGTGTAAAGACAAGTTACATTAAAACTCTGCATGTAGGAGGTAGCTTAAATGAAGCTGACATCACACATCACGCTGCTGTCTGCTTTGACATACTAGTTGTCTTTTTACCGTTAAGAGTCCCTTAGGAAAAGGAAACAGCAATGAAGGAATTGGAAGAGTTGATGTATGCCTAGTTCGTTCATATGCTGTGAGTAATGAGCTCTTCACGTGTCAGAGTATTCCTGAAATGCTGAATACTCTACGAATCTAATAGAAAAGTTAATGTTTGTTTCCTTCTATAATGCCCCTGCCCTCCTATTTAGCTGTCGAGATAGGAGCTACCAATCGACATAACCATTATCAATATCGTTATAATGGTCCTATTAACAATTCTTAGTTTTTCTGAGTGTCTCCACTGATAGGTATGTACCAGTGGCCAGAAGGTCATAAGGGTGTCTAGAATCAGTAATAATTGTGTGATGGTTTTATTGCAAATACTGAGTTAGTATATTTTCATACAGATGAAAGATTGGCTGTGCTGTTCTTAATAGAAATGAACTCCAGACACAACTACATCAGTCCCTGGTAGGATAATTTCATTTTTATTTTTAATTAATTTATTTATTTATTAAAGATTTCTGCCTCCTCCCCACCACCACCTCCCATTTCCCTCCCCCAATCAAGTCCCCCTCCCTTGTCAGCCCTAAGAGCAATCAGGGTTCCCTGCCCTGTGGGAAGTCCAAAGACCATCCACCTCCATCGCGGTCTAGTAAGGGGAGTATCCAAACTGCCTAGGCTCCCACAAAGCCAGTACGTGCAGTAGGATCAAAAACCCATTGCCATTGTTCTTGAGTTCTCAGTAGTTCTCATTGTACGCTATGTTCAGCGAGTCCAGTTTTATCCCATGCTTTTTCTGACCCAGGTTGAAGAAATGAGTAAATACGTGAATGGAGGATAATTTCTTATGATTCCAAAAGTATCGATATTTTTAAAAATCTAACTTTTATTGATACAACTCAGTTCAATACCCTGTATTACATGCATGGAGTCTGGAATTAATATAATATACATTGGTATTTGCAGAGGGGTTTAGAATTTTCAAAGGCTCTTTTTCTATCATATTCTATTTTTTAAAAAGCACTTGAGGCTCATGGGAGATAAGTGACTTGGCTAAGATCCTCAAGTTTGGAGAGTCGCAAGGAGTGGCCTTGACATCTTCCACCCTATGCCCCAGACTTACCCGAAAGCCAAGATATTTTTCCTTGCAGAATATTCAAGGTTCTATGTTTAGGGGTTAGATAACTTGGGTCTCATTCAAATTTAATTATCCTTAGGCAAAACATTTAGCAACCTTGTTCCCATAAACAGGGAAAACTCTTGATATTTTCCTTATAGAGCTGGGAAGGAAAGAGAAAATAAAGTCCTCATTGTTCATAATGTGGTACCTCGCTCATTGCACCAGTCAACAGAGATTAGCAATTCCTTGTACGCACAGTCCCGGCTTTACTTATATTTACTACTCATTATTTATTTGGATGTTTGTATATCTTCACTTTCTTCTATTCTTAACTTTTCTGTTTAATTTCTTGAGGGAAATAATTCTCAATTCTTTTTTTATTCTCTGTGGAAGCCAGAAAAATGTCTTGGAATGAATGTGGAAATGAATGATGCTCGAAAAAGCTTTGGAGTAAATGAAAACCTAATGATTCAATATGGCACTTAATTAAACTATTGGAAGTAATTGGAACCCATTATAAGCAACTATTCTAGAGGATATGAATAACTAAAAATCTGATTTTTTTCATTTAAATTCCAATTAGTAGTAGTGCCTTTGAATCGTGATGCCAATACTTTGTTAGTTTATGCAGTGATGCAGAAACTCCTTGCCCTTGTGGCATAGTTTACATTTTTGCAGATTTAGCTCTTTTGTTTATTTTGGAGTCTCCCTTAAATAAATATTTTTACTTATTAGCAGAGGCATGATGTTGACATCCAACTGAGTTTTTTGGTTACACAATTAGTTATTAATACAAAAACCATAAAAATTTTTGACACCTTTTAAAAGTTTTTAAAATGATATTTAGTGTGTGTATGTATGTATGTGTGTGTATGTGTGTGCATACACCAAAGCACACATGTTGAGGATATGTGACTTTTGTGAGTTAATCCCCTCCGTAACCTTGTGGGTCATGGGAGTCAGATTCAGGGCATCATTCTTGGCAGCAGGTGCCTTTACCTGCTAAATCATTTCTTTAGCTCTTGATTACTTAAAAAATTAGATGCTATACTGTAAAAGTAAGCAAATAAAAGCTGCGGCGATGGCTCATGAGTTAACAGTCCTTGATGCTCTTACAGAGGACCCAAGTTTTGTTTTTTGCCACTTGTAACTCTAGCTTCTATGGATCCAATCTCCTCTTCTGGTATTTGAAGGCACATACATACATACAAACACACACACACACACACACCAATAAAAATAAAATAAATCTTTACAAGTATAAAGGAAGCAAAGAACTCAAACTGGCATAATCTAGAGGCAGGAGTTACTGCAGAGGACACGGAGGAATGTTTTTCATTGTCTTGTTCATTCTGCTTTCTTACAGCACCCAGAATCACCAGCCCAAAGATGGCACCACTCATAATGGGGTGAAACCCCTTACTCAATCACTAATTAAGAAAATGGCCTACAGGCTTGCCTATAACCTGCATTTTTTTTTCAATTGGGGTTCCCTTCTCTCAGGCGACTCCAGCTTTTGTCAAGTTAGTATGAAATTAGCTGTCATATTATCATATGTAAAAGTGGTTTAAAAAAAGAGAAAGAAAAAAAAACAGAGTAAGAGTATGGGCAGCAGATAGAAGAAGGTGAGTACAATGCTAAATATAATTTGTAAACTTCAAATTATTAAATATGTTTATTTCACAGTTACTTGCTTCATTTATTCTGCTTGACAGTTGCTAAATATGAGAACATTATATGTGTGGTGTGGTTTTTTTTTTTTTTTTTTTTAAGATTTCTCACCTTCATTTCTTCCTCTCTACCTGAGGTCACGGTCTAGTGAAATAGGTTGGGCTGTGATGTCATTGATGATGCCACTGTGTGGTTAAAGGCTTCATTTGAAGTATCCATCTGCAGCAATTGGTCACCTCATAGGCAACCACGAAATAGCTTTTACTTAGGAGTTCTTGTCAACAACAGAAAAGAAATCATTGTAACAAATGACTGTCTGTGCCTTCCACATCTTATCCCCAAGGGGAAAAATGAGATCTGTATGAAAATATTAATCAAAATAAAACGGCTATTGATAATACTTTGTGGGAATGTCTTGCTACGAGGCTACTCTCCTGGACCCTGAATCATCAGGTCTTCATTCAGACATGAGTACTAGCATAGCTGTTAGCTCGGAAGGACAGTGAGCAGGAACGGTGGAGTAGGACGGCATCAGAGCTGAGTGTCCTGAGGTTCAAAAGCTTCAAGGCACTGGTCAGCTAGAAGGTTTATTCTATTGCCCCAAGCAGAAAATAAGTAACACTCTTCTTCACTGGAAAAGAAAAGAACTCCAGATCATGTAACGTACCATAAATTCTGATTAATTATTCAAGAAATGCTAGTCCTCTAGAAAACTCATTTTCTAGAGGGCTAGCATATTTCTACACAAAAGTTAAATAAATTATAGCCCCCTTGTACCTCAGCTAATGGGAAAAAATCTCCCTATATACAATTATTTATAGTCTATCCATGAGGTTTCTTCTGTACAGAGAGATAATCATGGATATTTAAACATGACCTTTTAAATATATGCTAATTTTAGTTTACATAATATTCTGTGACTATGTGACATGCTGTAGTTTAGAATGATTGTTATGAATAATAAAGTACACGTCTCAACCTCAGCGACAATATATGTAATCAATTGCAGAGTCACATATTTTTACAAGTAAGAATATCTATTCTGCCTTTCTCGTTATCAGGATGAGGAGACCGAGGCTCAGACATGGTTAGTTCAACTTCACTGTGACAAAATACCTAGCAGAAAGGACTTAGAAGAAGGCAGATTCTCTTTGTTCAGTTTCAGACCTATCATGGTGGTAGGGCACTGAATAGGAGAACATTGAATAGGAGAACATTGTATTCACAGCGTCCAGCAAGCTATCTTGCTATTTCTCTGCTATCTTCCTCCTGTCCTGGACCTGTGAGATAGTGGCTTCCCCATTTAGGATGGGTTTTCCAAATCCCTCAGATAACCCCTCTGCACAGAACTTCACACATCATCAGAGAGATTCTTTAGTCTCCTGCCTGGATCTCAATCCAGTCAAACTGGCAATGAAGAATGACCACTGAACAAAGTTTGGATGATCCTATCATAAAATTAACAGTCAGAGCAGTTTGCTGTCGCCAGGAGTTGTAGTAGTTGTAATTTGGGGCTTGGATTGTGGTCACTGCCACACTTCTCTAGTCCTTTCTATACCCAAAGACAGTGCTAAGTGATTTCCATACCTTATTTCTTCTGTTTACCCAGGGATCCCAGCAAGACTCCAATGCCCTTTCTATGGAGGAGATCCTTTCTTAGGTCTGCTGATTAGCAATGGGAAAATTGGTTTGAATTTAATGTCTAACATAACGTCCATTGTTCTTAGCCATGGAGATCCTCACTTGCCGTGAGATTTGTTTACATGCTTAGTTAGGATGAAAGGAAGGCACAACACAACTGACAGTTAGCCTGTGACAAAATGCTAACTAATCAGTTACAAATACTGACACAAAAGTAGAAACAAGGATACTATGCATAATTAGTGAGAGTACAGAGCTAGCAAGTGCCTCCAGAAAAAGTGCATGGGCAAGCTTCAGAGTGGGTAGTAAGCATGGTGTCGGATAGGAGAGTCAGCATTCAAGAAGGTAAGGAATTGGAGAGAAAGAATTCAGAGCCAGTGAAGGTATTTTGAGCAACTACTTTGTGTGTGTGTATCTGTGTGAGTATGCAGGTGTGTGTGTGTGTGTGTGTGTGTGAGAGAGAGAGAGAGAGAGAGAGAGAGAGAGAGAGAGAGAGAGAGAGAGGAGAGAAAGAGAGTTTGCGTATGTATGTGTATTCTTGTGAATGTGAAGGACAGAGATAGACACTGGCTGTCTTTCTCTATCACCCTGACTCCTATGTTTTCAGATAGTGTTTCTCAGTGAACCTGGAGTTCAGGGATTGAGTAGAGTAGCTGGCCACTGAACACCCCAAATTCCCCTTTCTCTCCTCTTCCACAGTGCTGATATTGCATGCATGCACTATCAAGCGAGTATTTGGTATAGGTGCGGGGATCTGGGCTCATGTTCTCACACTTGAGGGGTGAACAATTTCCCCATTGAGCCTTATCTCCTGAGGTCTGTAATCCCTTTTGATAGCTATCATTACTACTTTAGTCTTCCTAGTCTTAAAAATGAAGGCATATCACTGCTCATAATCCACATATTTAATTTCCAATTCTGAAAAGCCAGACACCTTGGAGGTTTGGTGCAGAAATCATTGCCTTACATTACATTATATTATATGATTGTGACTAAGGGGACTTCTTATCCTAAAAATGACAAACTGAAGAAAAGGGGTACCAGTAAGTGGTCTCTCATGTACGTTTTAGCTATGCAAAATGTTTCTTTTAGGGGTTAGAAAGAGGTAATTTTCCATCTTTATAGAACTAGAAAATTATGAAGCAGTTGTTAGAGGAAAGGTTGGAAAGCATCATATTTTGGGGGAGAGGAAGCAAGAAAAAAATTATGTAAGCGTGATAACTTTTTTTCATTCATCATGGAAGTTTGTTCTTATTTTATTGACTTACCCTCCTCCGCTGCAAAGAAAACATTAGTAGCAGACAAGGCATAAATATCAGAGAGCACAGAAATAGCTGTATTAAAATGAGGCAAAACAAAAATAAAACCTCATAGTCTGCAAAGCTGAGCACATTTGGTCCAGCAGATAGGAAACCCACATATTCAGTTCAGTTGCATCAGCTACTAAGTCCTACCCTACTTAGTGGGGACCTTGTGTGTTCTTGAATAAGGGACTACATTGAGGATAGGTAAGACCGATGAAGCTGTAGCAACAGGAATTTTTTTTTCTGAAGTTGTGTCTTTTTTATACCATCAGTGGCATGTGGTGGGCTTTGATGTCTGTCACCATAATTGGTGTCCCTGTGTATTTCAACAAGTCAACCACTTCTGACATCTCTGCTTGCTCCTGTTATTGCCTGCTTGAAAGCTATGTTTGGCTCAAACGTCACAAGACAGTCTCCTTGCATTCCTTCGGAGGTCCCAGAAGAGGTTTGGAGTTGCTCTCAGAGCAGGAGATAACCTTACCATTGACTACTTGACCAGTGAACTACAAGCAATGCATCTCTAGTATCAGTGGTAAATTGCATACGTAGTGGTGCATACATGACAGGAAGTTCATTCGATTAAGTCCTATGATATTTTTTTCTCTTTTGTTGGAAAGGCATTTTCTTTCTTCACCGAAGCAGCCCTTATTAAGTAAAGGATGATGTAGCTGATGCTCTTCACTGTCAAGATATTCAAGTGAGGAAAATATAGTATTTGATATGCTCCTCTGAAAGAAAGCATCTCATTTGTACAGCAGAGGTGTGTGTCTCTAGGGAAGGCCACTGTGTATTATGGAGCAGGTAAACAAGGCAGAGATACCGAAGCTCAGAGATGCCTGGAACCCATCCTGATGCATCTCCAGCAGGAGATGGTGCTACCTACTAAGGTTCAGTTATAGACAGGCCACAGGCTCAAGGCTCGTTCTTGCCGGACTCTGCAGTTTTCTGCTTTTCCGTGTTTGACAGGATCCAATTTTCTTGACCTTCAGGACATGGAGCAGAACTCATTGCTGCCACTTGGCCTACCCAAGGAAGGAAAGCTATGCTCCTGGAATACCACTGCCATGGTTAGTTTAATTTTAATTTATTGCAGAGGTGGTTTTATGCATATGACTTTATAACTGTGCATGTACCTCGAGACCTCTGAAGGTCAAATAAATAATAAATGTTCATTAAGAGCGTGGTAGTTTTGCTGAAACTGGCCAACAAAAATGTCATTGGCGATATTTTCAGGTGGGCAAATACTATCCACATCAAGGAGGAACTATTATTAACCTATTAATCGTATTTGGCTTTTTAGCTTCAAGAAATTACACACCACTTGTGCTGAGTAGTTATCAAAATAATGGAATTCTTTAGAACAGGGAATGGCTTGCTGGGCAATCTATTTTCCTTTTAGAACTTTGGAAATTTGGGGGAATTTTTTCCTCTTGCTTTGTGTGTGTGTCTCTCTGTGTGTGCATTTATATTTGATAATGGGTGGGTAAGGGTAAGGGACATATTATGAAGAAGTATGTCTCTTCCATTATTAAGGAATTACAAAAGGAATACCTGGTTCCTCTTATTGTGACTGAGATAAGGAAAACACTGTCATATTGATCTCAGTTTCATCTTGCTATAAACATTCTGCCATCATTTTGTGTTCAAAACCTCCACAGGGAAGATCTTTCCTCCTTGGTGGCATGCTTTTTCTTTGTCTATAGCCATGTGAATGAGCATACAGGCTTTCCTTCCTTCTCTGGGGTTCAGACTTGTAAAGAAGATAATATTTATTTAGTGTGTGCAAACCCACTGTTTTAATTACTTTTCTTTTGCTGTGACAAAACACAACAACCAAAACAACACACAAAAGAAAGCATTTAATTTGAGTCTCATAGTACCAAGGTTAGAGTCCATAATCATCATGGTGAGGAGCGTGGCGCCAGGTCAGTAACTGAGAGCTCACATCTGATCCATAATCAGGCAGCTGAGAGAGCCAACTGGTGATGATGTGGGCTTCTGAAACCTGCTCTTAGTGACTCACCTCCTCCAACAAGACCACACCTTCTAATCTTTCCCAGACAAAACCACCAACTGAGGAACAAGCATCAACTCTTCAAGCCTGTGAGGGCCACGCTCATTCAAACCACCGTTCTCTCCTTCCTGAAATAGGTCGAAAATTTGTACATGCTAATATCAATACACTATAACTCTCTTAAAGAAAAGAAGGTAAAAATTTAGCCATTTTTATTAATAGCACACATATAATCTGACTAAGCAGAATGACCCACTAATAAGGCATCCAGCTTTAAAATTTAGGAGATATCCTACATCCCAAGTTTTTTCTTCTTATAAGCCTATTAAAAATATTTAAAAGATACTTATGCACATAGGTTCTATTTCTTTACTTCCTATGTGTTTAGATGACACAGTTCCCATGTATACAAAGCAAATGCTTAGCCGGGGGGTGGTGGCTCACGCCTTTAATCCCAGCACTCGGGAAGCAGAGGCAGGCAGATCTCTGGGAGTTCGAGGCCAGCCTGGTCTACAAGAGCTAGTTCCGGGACGGGCACCATAGCTACAGAGAAACCCTGTCTCGAAAAACCAAAAAAAAAAAAAAAAAAACCAAAAAAACCAAAAACAAAGCAAATGCTTGTCTCCTCAATATGTTCTAGTCAGTATCTTTTACTTATCCAGATCTAAGGGAGAATGGCTAAATTTGGAGCTGATTTTGTTATTTAATTCACTTAGAAGCAATCATAACCTTTTGAGAATCACAGATTTCCTAGAGAAATAAGATAACAAAATTTATTTTAATAGCACAAATTGTTATTGTTTTTAAATAATAGCCATCATAGTCTGATGTTTGTCTTATGAGTCGCTGGCTTACTTTCCTGTTTTAATAATTTTGTTCATATCGATAATTAAGTTCAAAGGCAGATATGCTGATATTTGGCTCCCCTTAATTCTAAATTATTATTTCTCATCCTACTCCAGGACAGCTTTGCAAAACTAGAAATGAAAAAGCTGAAAAAGGGAGTTGGAAAACAGGACACAGCACCCAGACAGTTCCTTGTCTCCCCCCACCTCTTTTTCCAAATGCACGAATCCTGTTAATCTTTTCCAGGTTATATTTCATCTCATTGCCAAATTCTTGAGAGCCTCCTAAAATCTGTATATTGTTTATGTTGTCTTCTAATCTCCTCTAACATGAATAAGGCCGATTGGACAAGAAGTAGACTACATCATACATAGAAGCTCCCAACGCCACTAGGATGAATGAGGGGGCGTTGGAGGGGAGGAAAAGATGGAGGAGCAAGTTTTGCTTTGTTTTTAATTAATTCTGGGGGTTCTTAGGGTGGAATGCCACAGGGATGAGGAACGAATATGGAGGAGCTGAGAGGTGCGTGTGTGGGATTTGCTTGCATGATGTGAAATTTTCAAAGAATCAATATATATAATTGATTCTTTGAAGAAAAAAAAATATATATATATAATCCCAGCAGGAAGGGTTTAATCCCGGTTCTTGGGAGGCAGAGGTTGGTGGAACTCTGAGTTCGTGGCCACACTGGTCTACAAAGTGAGGACAGCCAGGACTGTTACACAGAAAAATGCTGTCCCTGTCTTGAAAATCAAAATAAATAAAAATAAAAATCCCACCACCACACTTACTTGAATTATTGAATTTCCTTTTTATATGGGCAACATATTAAACAAGAAGAGAGATTACCTTCAGATGCAAAGTGGTTTTCATTTTCTTCTTTCTTCCTTTTGTTTATTTTTTTTAATTTAGCCTTTAGCTAACTGCAGTAATGTATAGAACCCACCTAATCACTATAGGAAAGCTAAAAAAGAAGTGAATTTCAGACATCTTTTGAGATATTATTTTCGATATAGAATTTACAATCTAGACAATCACATTAGGCTAAGTAAAAACATAGTCAGGAAATAATATCAACCCCTGAGAGCCTTGGGGATGCCTGAGGTGCTAAGGTGTATGACTCAGGTGGCCCTCATGAGGACTGCATCACGGAAGTAGTTGCTTAGCCAGCTGACAAGTGGAAAAGTTGCCCTTTAGAAGATTACAGGTGCAAGGCGAGTAGCGATTCTAACTGGCTTTGGAATCCATGCTCTGAAACCCAGAATCTGAACCTCTGTGGGTGACATTGACAAACAGTAGAAAAGATGCCACTGACAAGCACCAGGAAGCATTCATCCTTCTAGAAGAAAAGGATGGAAGCTAAGGAACCTCAGGGCCGAGGTCACTGACGTGTGTCTCCTGCCGTGCAAGCCCTCTTCTGTGAATGCAGAGGCAACCCACACTCAGGGTTTGCCTCTGAAGCCTCTTTCCTTTGCCCACCACATTGTGCGCGAACGTCAGTTTCCAGAACCGGAGCGTGCCAGTCCTCACCAGGCTTTCTCAGCACTATCTGTATTTTAAATTACTGGAAGTGTTGCAACACTTCACATCACATCAGAAGACAGAGGACACTGTTATTAATTCCAGGCAACATGTGATGGGCTCTTCACAGCCACTTCCCAGATGCTCGTCAGACTGGCTGGGGCCTGTTTCTCACGCACCCCCACAAATACAGAAGATCAGAAGTAGGTCTTTCTTTTCCTTTTGTACTAAGTTCAAGGGGGGAAAAAGATTGTGACTCCTCCTCCCAAATTGTAAAGAACAGTGGTAGCTCAATCTTTAATATGCTTATCTGTAAATTCTCTGACATGTGTCCCTTTTGTACAGGACTTTTGACTCAATAGCTTTCAAAAAAAACAAAAAACAAACAAACAAAAAAACATAGCCCAACATGTCTCTGTAGGCCAGAGGACTTTAAAACTATCCTTCAAGGAAAGGATTTGGTTTTCAAGAAGCAAAATGGAAGCATAGGGAACTCTCTAGAGAGCTTTAATTTATTCAGGCCCCTTAATTCAACTTCCTGCTTTCTAGTATTAATTTCCTCTGTTACAGAATTGGGAGACCCTTCCTTTCAAATTCACATCTCATTACCAGTCTCCATGGTCCAGCCTCCGTGTTACATGGAGGAGACAATGAACACGACCTCCAATCCTGATCTCTCCAAGAGAACTTAGAAAAGATGTTTTAAAAACCACACTAAAGAAAGAAGAAAAGTTCAATATGCCAATGAAACGCTGCTCTTTCAAAGTTGAATTTTAGACAGAGAAGCCACAGGCTGAAATAAAAACAATTAAAAAGAGAGTGGGGGGAGGTGCGAGTAAACACACTGTTTATTATTGTGTGGCATCAATGTTCCTGACTATGATGTGAATATGACATATGGGGGGGATGGGAGGGACAGTAAACACAATGCATTATTCACATGTATGGAATTGTCAAAGAACAAAATTTAGCAATGAAAAAAGACTCATGTTCATTCCCAGTACCCAGTGTACTAGCACTCGCTGGTGGCCTGTGGCAGGGCACCCATTCTCTCAGCTTTGGTATGGGGATACAGAAAATCTCCCTTCCCACTGTTATCAGCTAGGACTACAGGCAATGAAAGCATTACTCAACAAAGCTGTTCACTTGCCAAAAATTATTATATTCATCAGAGGAGCTGACTCTAACAATTTGCCACTAGAATAGTCAAATATATCCCTGAATTTTTAACAGTGCCCAGAATATAAAACCACTCCATCATTCTCTGCTACTTTGAGAAATTCTTTTATACTTATTATTTCTTTTTTAAAAAGCAATGGTAAATTACTCCACTGTCTACAGTAAGTGTCCACTAGGGGCTATAGTGTTTAAAAGTATAAATCAGAATCCAATGGATTTAGGCTTGAATGCCACTCCTATTATGGTTGTGTGCATTGTAGTTAGGATTATTTCTTCACTCTCCATCCTCCTTTTCTTCCTCCCTTCCTTCTCTCCTCTCTCCTTCCCCCTTCCTCCCTCTTTTCCATCATTCCTCCTTCCTTCTTCCTTTCCTTTACTTCTTTCTTTCTTAAGTATTTCATTTTTCTCACCTGTAAAATGGTGGCTGGATCACAATGTTTTATGTAATTCAAACACAGCAACAACACATTTACAGAGTTAAAGAACTAAGGACATTTAAAAATTTCTCAATAAAGTGTAGCTACTATTTTTCATGATATCAATATTGATTAATAATAATATTATTATAGTTTTGGTTTTTTGAGACAGGGTCTCTCTGTAGCATTGGAGCCTGTCCTGGAACTCACTTGGAGGACCAGGCTGGCCTTGAACTCATAGAGATCTGTTGGTTTCTGCCTCCCAAGAGCTGGGATTGAAGGTGTGTGCCAGCAACACCGAGCTCCAATTTTTAACTTCGTAAAATTGATATACAAAAATGGAAAAAAATATTTTGGTGGTATGGGTTTCTTCTTCTCTTCTCCCTTCTCCCACAAAGAGAATGACTGTCTCAGACATTATGATGATGAAATAATCACATCATAATGTTCATATATGATCATTCCCTATTAATATTGGGTACTGCTATTGACTATGCTGATGAAAAAAATTTAAAGATCATGTTAAGAAACATCTGCATTATGCTCAGTACTGAATTCAGACCTGCAATTTCCCTTTCATGGCCTTGCATCTAGTGTCAATCAATCAAGATAAACTTGACACAGACTTGACTCTTTTAAAGCGCCGTATCCTTCCATTTCATCTGCCTTACGCGATGGCCGAAGAGTTGTAGAAATGAGAAGTGACAGAATACTAGTAGAATAATGTTTGCAGAAAGTTTCTCCCAAACACTACCAGCTAATCCTTGAGAGTAGGATCTGGTAGTCAAACATCTGGTAGAGAAACACCAAATTATTATCATATTCTCAAATGTTGAAAATGTATTATAAAATGTTCAAGATTGTAATATTCACATATGAACAATTCTGAGCCTTCCACTAAGGAAAATGGTTTAACTAAATATTTTAATTCAATACTCACTACTTCCATTACTATCAACTATCCTTAAAATTGTTTAAAGAACCACTCTATTTTGGGCAGGTCTTAGGTATCATGAAATTAAAAGCATTGCTTCTCAAAACTATGTCAAGTTGAGCGCGTGTTGACAGTGAAATTATGCAAAGGCTTCATATAACTTTTGAAGATGGAGAGTTAATTTGAATATCTATGTGTTAAAAGTATAATAGTTGTTCTTGGGTTTTGCATACAGAGATGGAATGCCCATTTGTAGGGATCTGCTTTGTTCCCTCAGTAAGAGAAGGGGTTTGGCCTCCTTCTACACATAGTTACTTGAGCCGTATTTCCCAAAACAATGATTGTTTTTCTGATGCACCCGTGTCTTAGTTACTAAAGGATTCTATACCCTCTGATTTCCAAATCTGGAAATGGGCTCCATTTTCTTCGCCTTACACTACTTATCTGCAAGAGACAGTAGGGAGTCTCTACCGCCAATGTTGGAAGTGTGCTCAGGTAAGGTTTCACAGGCAATATTGAAACATTTGACAACATGGCTCAGACTATCTGCATCTCGCTATATTGCATTCTTTTTTATGCACATACTGTTTACTTTTCTTTTGTTTTTATTTTAAGATAGGGTTTCAAGTAGCCCAGGCTGGCCTAGTACTTTTTATCTGAGAGCGGCCTTGAACTACTAATCTTCCTGCTTCTATCTTTAGACTGGATAAAAAGCATGATTTACCACACCTGGGTCAAATACTTAATTGACCCTTAGTTGGAGGTGAAGAGGGAGCTAAGTGATAGGACCCAGACAGCACTTTGCTTTCACAAGCCAGCAAGTCTAGTAACCCATTGCCTGTAGCAAGCTTTCTTGTTGGACCAGCTTTGGACCTCCTGTCGGAATGCACACAGATGTGAGCCTGTTCCACCTTGCCTGAAGGTCAGAGAACTTGAGCTTATTTTTGCTCTTTCAAAGTTATTGAAAACAGGTGTGACTACAATACAAGCTATCCTGACCTGGGGTATGGGTACTTGGTGTTTTGGACATTAAGAGATCCCATAGAGGTGGGGTTGTTCCACCCTGATCAATGGTTGGAGAATTCAAGCATACTCCTGTGCTCCTTCATTTAAAATAGGAGGTTTGGCATAGGGAATGGCTACCTACCCGACTTGGTCTAGGGTGGGTTTACTACCCTAAACATCAAATGTTTTACTCAGGAATTAATGGCTTGATGTCTCAAGTATTGAAGCAAGTTACTGTTCTGGTTGTCCTTTGTGTCATATTAAAGCAGTCTTTTGCCCCCCCACACACACACACTTTGGCATTAGGCTATAAAAGTGTATGAAAAATAAACGTGGATGAACTCAGAACTCAGAATTCAAGATTCAACATTCAGAATCCCGGTACTATCTTGTTTCTCTGTGTTTCTTTCTTATCTCTGTTCCTCCCACTGAGCATTTCTAATCCTCACACCTCTGCTCTGGAATGGATGAACCCACCATGTCTAGGATTGCAGCAGAAGTCACCCCAAAAAGTGGCTTATGATAACATCCAGCCCATAACTAATGACCTAGAGACTTATTATTGATTATGAAATCTTGGCCTTTAGCTTGGGTGTCATGTTCTCTAGACTGGTTCCTGTTGACTGGGGGCTATGGCACCTTAGGGGACCCTGAAATAGACCAGGATAATGGTCCAGTCCAGGGAGAGCAAGTTGTATTAGTTTTTGTTTAGCCTCTGATAGGAAAGTGGAGAGTTTATGTCAATTCCTGGCTGGAGTAGTTTGTGAAGCTGGACCATCTCAATTAGCAGCTTTGAAATTGTTCTCCATGTAGAATTTTGAGGAAATTTTAATAGAGGCATTCTGAGGGGCTAGATCACCAGGGTTACTTGTTTGTGTAATGGTCTGTCCTGTCCCTTTAAGATACAAGCCCCGCCCACTCCCCTCTGCTGAGGCCAGGGAATCTTCCTTCCAGGTTGTTCTCTCTCTGCCCTCTGGTGGCCCTGCCGACCTAGCGAGGTCTCTCACCCACCTGGGACCCACAGAGGCCTCCAGTGGGACCCGGCTGTCCCTCGTGGTCCACTGCGCACCTCAGGGGAACCGCAGCGTTTTACTTAAACCATCACAGCTTCCATTTGTGTCTGGTACTTTTTTTCTGAAAACATGCATACTCTTAAAGGTAAAAGACATATATCTGTATTAACACAAGTATGGAATTTGTGAGGTACCTAAATAAGCCAAAGATGCGTCTCACTTGCAACTACAACCTTCTCCTTCCCAGAGTCCTCTTTGCCCAGAAGTCCCGCCTATCTCTCCTGTCTAGCTATTGACCACTCAGCTTTATTTCACCAATCACAGCAATACATCTTCACACAGTGTACAAAGATCCAACAACAATTGTCCATGAGTAACAGATCTCTGTATTCTGATGACTGTTGTGGGCTGCAAGAAAAAGAGAATGACATTTGTAGCAGAGAACATGATGTATCCTAAGGTTCCATTTTTAAAGAGTATAACATTTAAAAATCAGTTTTAAAAGACCCTTTATGTCTCAGACTATAATTTTTGAGGACATGATATAATGGACTATTTCTAATCTTGAGACTATTTGGGTTTGGGTGTATTTCAAATGTTGACGTCAGACTGATAGGAAAATGCCTGGTAGTGCTCCAAATCTAGGACAAAGATTATTTTATCAATCTTAACTGATGTAATAAATAATTGTGAAATGTTTTAAAAACAATAATATGAAATGTATCTTGTCACACCTTCAGATCTAAGTTGGCTTATGGTTGACCATCCTGCAGGTATAGCATAAACTCCTTCCTCTGTCTTGGCTTCTGAGCTGCCTGGGGGAAGTTTCCCAATCACCCATCTTTGCTTCTCAGATCATTAGCCTAATGCCATCATACACTATTCTTTACTCATTTCAGTGTGTCTTCATAGTGCTAATTCTCTCTTTCCCTCAATATGTCAATAAAGATTCTTTGTCTTGTGCACCGTATTTGCAATGCCTAAACCTAGTAAATAATTCATCTTGATAGGATCGTGAGACTCTTTTTTTTATGGGGAGGACTCCCACAATGAGTGTAGTCAGTAGAAAAGACTATCAGGTATCACAATGCAAAGATTTATCTGAGGATTGACTCCTGCAAAAAAATAATGGTATCTTAATACTTGATCTAGAAGACAAAATAAATAAATAAAGGCTGTTTTAGACCCACGTTGCTACTTTGTACACAGTCTCAGAGATGTGTACTCACAGCTCAATTTGACCAACTTGGTGGTGACCCTAAATGCTATCTCTGTACACGTAACTCTTCAGTGAAAATATATTATACATATGAGGTATGTTATCTTGTGTTTGTATAGTCCATTTGAAATTTCTAAACATTATTTTAAGCTATAAAGCCTAAAAGTAACCTTTCCCACACATTGTTTTTGCCCCTACAAGACGTTTTAAAAATGTTGATTTTTTTTTCAAGCATTTCCTTTGAAATTCTGTGCTAAATCAAGTGACTTAACATCTAGATGGTTGAAGCAAAGGAAAGGGAATGAAATGGGGATCTGGATGCAAAGGCTTCTCAAGTGTGCTTTCTTATAGGAAGTTTAATAGCTATGATTTTTCATCACAACTCCTGTGCTTGAAAGATGCCAGAGTAGTAACCGTGGGCTTGGGAAGAATGCCAGAGCCTCCCCTACATGCCCCTTCACCTGCTAAGATGTTTCACTGACCCAGCATGTGATGAGACAGTAACGTTTTATAAAGCTCCCCTTTAAAGCAATTACAATCCAAAAGCAAAGAGGGCTTTTGTTTGTTTGTTTTTAGCTTAACACTTGGGAAAAAATACTTTGCTATTTTTGCTAATGTTTAAGCAGCATTGCAACAAGCCCTAAGCTCCCTCATAGGCGATGCTACACTGTACACAGGATGTTTCTGTGACACCCAGCAGAGCCAGACAAATTGGGGATCTTAAACCCTGGTACACATCTATAGCTGTCTAGATCAACAGGAGACACTCAAGACCAGGAAATGATAAAGGGGAGGGGGTGGATTCACAAACCTTTTGATGCCCTTACAAGGATTTTGAGTGCATTTCTGCCAGGATCAGCAATGGCGAAGTTCACCTTCACTAAAATCTAATTCCAACACTAACTGGCAGGCCAGCACTAGTGAAAATAACATTCGGGTTTCCTCCATGACCTCAGTCCCGACATGATAACGGGAGCCCTCAACAACTCATTTCTAGCTTGGAATCCTTGATGGTTTATTTAGCTTGACTGACTGGAGGAGACTGCCATTATGAATACAGTTGCTAGGGAAGGCCTGCGGTAGTGCTGTTTGGCTTTTAAAGAGGTCAGGATTTTGTAAGATCGCAAATAACACTTATGGCTTAATGTCTGCAAACAATGGTGTATTTAACATTTACTGTGCATGGAGAGGATCATAGTTCATCATTTATTATTCAGAAATTATGTAAAATATTTCCATGGTGGAATATGAAGTATGTATTCCAAATATTCAGGTATATAAACAACACATAATAATTTTAGCTTAAAACATCAATATGTAATCAAAGAGGTATGCGAAGTTTTGTGACATTGAGCTAAATTTAAATATTTTAGAATGCAGACTTTGAATCACTTAGCTTTCAAATGAGACTGTGCTGGGGCCCTCTTCAATTGCATGCACATTTTTTCTTTAGCAGGAGTAACAGTTTTAATGGCAGAAGGGTTGATATTTGAGTTTTCAGAATCGAAACAATGTCTATTCCTCATTTCAAAAATTGATTACTTTATTTTTTAATTTTACATACTCTGACAATATATGTTTTGTTTCTTATAAAAGACAGCCATTACTGTATCTTGGAGTCTATGAAGAGTATAAATCAGCGAAGTCCAAGTGTAGACACTATGCAGGATGACTGTGCAATTCATAACCTCCCTTTGCAGTGCTAATCTGGACACTCCTCTCAGAGCCGAACAGTTTTAATAGATTCTCAGAACCAAAAGACTTGGGTTAGTGTGGATGCAGAACAATAGTCTAGTAACATAAAATATAAGCAAATATTTAGCTACTGATTTTCAGTGATGGATCTATTTCCTTTAGTCACCACAGAGTATAAACTTCTTGGAACTGAGAGGATACCTGCAGCTATCAATACTCTTAACTCTATAGACTTGGTCCATTTGTTTTAGAAATACATCATTTTCAAATTATTATTTTAATTATGCATGACACTTAATGGTACATCCTGCAAAAGTGATAAATTCTTTATAATATTTAACCTCATTATAACTCACATTAAGTCTTTTTAGGAAGATGTAACAATCTAGCTTTATTTGAGAGCCAGAAACCAAGAGTTAATGAAGTACCCTCTTTCCTACGGATTTTTGTCTGCCTTTCTTCCGCCATAGCACTTTTCATTCTTCATTTTGATTGTCTTTTTAAAATAAAAATTTGCAAGAATTTTATGTTATATTACTGTGTTTAACTCATATTTAAGTGTTCAACGCATATAAACATACTGTTGGGGTCTCTCTAACAGTTTGTTCTCTCTCTCTCTCTCTCTCTCTCTCTCTCTCTTTTTCTCTCTCTCTCTCTCATTTTAACTTCTACCAAACAACAAAAAAACATAGTCAGCCAGAGGTAAATCCAACACCGAAAATCACGTCTTTGAACTCCATCAGCCCATAATTGGTGATTTTAATTTTTGCAGATGATTAAAACTTCTACTTAAGTGGTGTTTTTCATGTTTTGACTTTGGAATTTTGTTTGTTTCTAAATTGCATCTATAAGCCTTGAATTATTAGCTGTCATTGACTTTAATTAAACTCATTATGGCCTCACATGTATGGCACTTGGTAGGGAAGGGAAAACAGACTTCACAATGAGCCAAGTGACTTAACACGCACTCTCTCAACGAAGAGGTTTAATAAGGCACACTAGGCTACAGCTCAGACAGTAACTTGTGGCTTGGCCCCAGCCAGTGTTTTTATGCTAAAAAAAAAAAAGTGTTAGCTTTTCTTATTCTTCAGTAAACGATGCACTCTACTCAAGTGAATGCCTTCCTGACTAGGACTGAATGGAAGTGCACGGAGAACGGTTTTCTTATTATTTCCTTTATGTGGAATGGGCTCTCCACTAAAGTAAGGAGTAGAGGAATGGTCCAGGCTAATTAGATCCTTCTTAGTCTGTGCCACTAGGCTGGGGTGCTCAAACACTCAGTTAAGAAGGGGACGATCAGCCATACAAGTGCCTGTGCCGACAGGACTTCACACATTCCCAGTCAGATGGTGACTGGAATACTGTGTCAGCAGGTGCACTGGCTTGTGTTGATAAAAGTATTGGAACATTTTGAAA
This sequence comes from Chionomys nivalis, assembly GCF_950005125.1. Taxonomy (NCBI): domain Eukaryota; kingdom Metazoa; phylum Chordata; class Mammalia; order Rodentia; family Cricetidae; genus Chionomys; species Chionomys nivalis. Next base: position 17,614,116 of record NC_080107.1, on the reverse strand, counting down.
TTTTACCCAGGTCCAAGCCCAGGTGCATGCCTGTAATCCTAGCACTCAAAAAAGTCAGGAGAATTGCCAATGAACTCGAGGCAAGTTCCGGGCAATCCAGGAGAACATACAAGGCCTTTTTTTTTTTTTTTTTTTTTTTTAAATAAAATAAAATAAATAAGTTTTAAATACCCAGATCCAAACACTTAACAATTACACATTTCTAAGTTGTGGATATTAGTTTGTATTTTAATTAGCAATGTGTCTTTCCTTTCCAGGAATGTTGTCTCTCAAGTGTTGAAATTCTTAGAAAATGAAAGGCCGTGTAGGTATGGAGCAACAGAGCCAAAGAGGCAGGCTCTTGATACCTTTTCCCCAAGCTTTTGAATCTCTGTGCATACCGTGAGAGTTTCAGGACACCTGCGATCCCATTGGACCATTGACCACACAGCAGGAGTCTATGTGTGCCCACCCAACACAGCTAACTCAAAAGGAATACAACATCTGATTGTCTATCTTTGTAGTCTTCAAAGCTCATGACAGACAGAGCAGGTTCTGTTTATATTTAAGGTATATAAGGTGGGTTGGAGGGAGATAAAGGAAGATGGGTAAATTATGTAATTTTATTATATTTAATATTTAAAAATTATTATTTAACAAAAAGCCCCTTTGCTCAAGGAAATGCCAGTTTTTATTTGTTCTTGCATTCATTTATTCAATAACTTAACTTTTTCGACTGTCCTAGCTCCTACATGATCATATATATATACCCATCATCCTCATTGTGTTCTGTCTCTCCTCATTTAGTGGACTCTTTGTTCTAGAATTCATCTTTGCTCTAAGGGTTATATATTATTTCTATTTTAATTTTCTCCAAGGCCTAAATGAAAGCATGAGAAGTCTGACAGTGAGAATATGAAGTTACGATGTAGAAACTCCTGCCTTGCGTAGGGTGATCCATGGTCTTCAGTTTATTATTTTCCCAACTATGAATTCTGAGAATCCTTCCTCTTTTTTTCAAAGTAAGCAGCTGAATGTGTTACCAAGGAAATATAGAAGGTGATGATCAACTCACAGTTTGGCACTAAGTTTTGAAGTGAAGGGAATGATAAGCAAAGGCTGGGAGCATGGAGAGGGGTGACATAGGAATGACATACTGACAACATGCCTATTATGACATAGCAGGGCACAGTGGCAAAGGAGACAGAAAGACGTCTACTTAATCAAAGACTGGCAATGCCTTTCTGTGGAGACTCTTGTATTAGCTGAAAACCAAGAGAAACTATTCCCATTTCCTTTAGTGGACAAGTCTTGTACCATTCACAGTATAGCACTTTGAATTCCTTTTCGTATAAAACAACATTATAAATTCTTCGGTGTTGTTTATTTAATTCATCAGGTAAAAAATACATCACAAATTCTGTGTTTTGATGCCATCCGTGCTTCTTCACAGTGAGTTAACAAAGTGGCTTTGGGACATAAACCACCCTTAAGATGAGAATCCACATTAGATTATGATGTCAAATCTACTTATCTACAGACACCATAAATCATTATTCAATTATTACAAACATCCTGACAATAAAAGTTCAACAAAGATTTAATCATTAAAGAGAAGTTGATCTTTAACAGATTCAAGGTTTTGATAAAACAAGGACTTTGTAGCTTTAGTACAGAGAGTAAACAGAACACAATGTTTGAGAAATGCTTACAGTTTCATGCTATTTCACTCAGTTTTCACGACAATAGTGTGAATTGGGGCTCCTCCTCATCAATTATGAACAGAGAAGGAGTCTCAGGAGTAGAGTGTACTAACAACCCGTCAATTGAAGCTGCTGTCCCTCTAGCCATTCTCTCTACCAATTCCACCGCACAAGTCTTAAATTAGCGTTTCCATTTCCTTGTCCCAAGTCAGTGCTTGATTAGATCACCTCCATGGACTCATTAATTTCACTCATTAAATTATCTGAAATAAACAAAGATTAGACTCAAAGTGATTGATTTTTTTCTAAATAAACATGGTTAGTTGTAGTCAAAATAAAAGTTGAAAAAAAAGAAATCCATACATTGAGAATTTTTTTTAAGGATTCTAGACAATGTTTAATAATAATAAAACATCATTAAAGAATGTAACAAAATAGAAGAAAGCATATGAGCAAAATTGGAGGTAAAGGGGTTACTTGGCCAAAACAATAGAAATAACATTAATAACACATATACCAACAGCCATGCATCATCTATCTAACTCAAATATATAGAATTTGAAACATGTAGTAAAGATAGCTTTGAAAATTACAAGAAAGTACATACAAAAATGGCTAAAATCAAAAACACCAATGATAGCCTCTGCTGGAGAGGTTGTGGAGAAAGGGGCACACTCATCCATTGCTGGTGGGAATGCAAACTTGTGCAACCACTTTGGAAAGCAGTGTGGCGGTTTCTCAGGAAAGTCGGGTTCAACCTACCTCTCGACCCAGCAATACCACTATTGGGAATATACCCAAGAGATGCCCAAACATACAACAAAAGTATATGCTCAACTATGTTCATAGCAGCATTGTTTGTAATAGCCAGAACCTGGAAACAACCTAGATGTCCTTCAATGGAAGAATGGATGAAGAAAGTATGGAATATATACATATTAGAGTACTACTCAGCAGTAAAAAACAATGACTTCTTGAATTTTGCATACAAATGGACGGAAATTGAAAACACTATCCTGAGTGAGGTAAGCCAGACCCAAAAAGAGGAACATGGGATGTACTCACTTATATTTGGTTTCTAGCCATAAATAAAGGACATTGAGACTATAATTCGTGATTCTAGAGAATTTTTATTATATACATTTTCAATCACATAGTCTATACATTACAAACCATAAGGAAGAGAATCAAAAATGACTACATACTAAGGATAACAGCACTTTCATAGCCGTCTAATGTTCTTCACCGAGAGAGGGACCGGGGAGAAAGAGACAGAATAATGGAGAAAACTCATCAATCTGTGCACTTTTTCTTGTTATTGCTGGACCGTCAAGTACCAAACCTAGTTCCATACTATTCACTGTAGTCTGAGCTTTTACCAATCGATGCAACCGCAATATGGTTTAATTACTGTTAAATTTGAATTGAATTTTATTTCCACATAATCTATATCAGAGTTCTTTGGGGTAAGATATGCAATCTGTGAATACTTACTTTACTTCATGTACTGAGCAGTCAATAGCACTGAGAAAGGTCATTTATTCCTCTCTCATACAGCATTCTCATGCACATATCACTATTCGTTTTGTAACATTAACAAAATTTTGATAATATGAATGAGGTGGAATTTTGAAAAGTTATTTTATCCAGAGCATGTTAGAGAAAACGATATGAATGCCATTATCTATTAGATTACATTCTAGAGTGAAAAAGAGCAAAATGTTTGCAGTAAGATTTTTTTACATGATTATATATGGAATATCTTGTTTCAGTTCCTGCATCAAGGAATCCACATGCTGCAAGCTCACACAGTACTTTTATTAACCATCTCAATTTCCCTGCCATAGCATAAATTCTTTGTGTTAATGATTTTTTTTCTTTTTTTTTTTCTTTTTTTTTTGTCACGCTGACTAATACTTCAGAGGAACAATTGTAAGGAAGGAAGATATAATTTGGTTCATGATTTCAGAGGGTTCAGCTCAAAAGCAGCTGATACTGATGTTTCTGGGCCCAGGGTGAGGTAGAGCATCATGTTAGAGGAACATGGAAAGGTGTTTATCTCAGGAAGCCAGAACACAGTACCCCGAAGGAAATGGGCCCAAGGTATTTTTTTTTTCCAGTTCATGCACTCAGTGATCACCTCCATTCGGTGATACCCCCTCCACTTACTAAACGAATACTACGTTGACAGGGGACTAGTCCAATCCACCAGCGGATCAATCCTTTGATTAGGCCAGAGTCCTGGTAACCCAATCAGCTTGTCTAGACCAGATCCAGAACCCAAAGACCAAGTCTTTAACTTTGAGGGAGAAACTTTATATCTAACCACACATTGTTTATGACCCTTCCCTATGTTCTATCAATTCTTCCATACATCATGGTCTCCCCACTCACACACATCCTCAAGCAGAAGGTTTCAGTCTCAAATTTTAAGTGGCAAAAAAATTATTTCAGCTACACATTTGTTTCTTCTTTTTGATAGAAGCTCCCAAGTCATGGGGATGCATCTTAGGCGCTCTATTTCCACAAAGAACTGCTCTTACTTCAGGGAAGAATCGGATTCCCCTCCCTAATCTGATCAACAGGCAGCTTCATGTTTTCTTCTCTAATTCTTCCATTCATTTGCCATGAAATGTGAGAATGAGTGAACGGCAAGCAGTGTGTCCATTTGATGAAATGTTCTTACCTCAGAGATTTCATAAGAGACAGCAAGGGTTGTCGTCTTCACTCGCTTATATGAATATTTTTGCTCAGTAAGTTCTCTGTCATCTAACAGCCTTCTCACCGAGAAGTGCCTCCCACTCACCCAGATGTATTTTCTCTGTATCTCTCTTTTCCGTCAGACATTCTGCTATCCACATGGGACTGTGCGTTTTTTAGATTCCCATGAGTATTTATGAATATGTAAAGTCATAATCTTCTAAGGAAAAAAAAAGTCAAGCGTTGATCTTTCCCTTCCCATTCTCCCTGTGCTTGCCGCTCACTCTGATTGTGCTTAGTTTGCGAAGCTTCCATGGATTCTTTATCTGTTCCATCTGTGTGATCCCCTCTTTATAACTAAGCTTCACTGCAGTGGAATAATGACCTATCACAATGATATTCTGAGTCTAGAAATGGCAGGTGATTTTAATTTATATGCAACCAATTTCTGTAGAATTTACCTCTCAACCTGTGAGAACAAAGTAAAGTTTTAGCCAAAAACTTTAATAATGATCAAACATAAAACAGAGAAGAAGTATAGATTAGGCTTATAATATGTGCATATTATTCAAGAAATTGATAACCCTGCAGCACAATCTCTTAACAGTTGTTAAAACTTTTGGATTGTAGAATTTTTAGATTAGCTTTTAAACACCAAAAGCATATGCTTTGAAAATTTTTATTACTTTTAAAATTTATTTATTTTACCTCTGACTACAGTTTGCTTTTCCTATTCTCCCTTCCTTACCTCCAGCTCCCCTTGCCCTTTCCCCTCAACCCACTCCTCCTCTGTTTCTGCTCAAAAAGAGACAGGTCATGGGTATCAACAAAGCATGATATATCAAGGTACTTGGTAAAACTAATCACCTCCCCTCATACTAAGGCTAAGCAAGACAACCCAGTATGAGGAATGGATTACCAAGTCAAAGCATTTGGGACAACCCTTGCTCCAATTTTTAGGAGTCCTACAAGAAGGCTAAGATGCATAACTGTCATATATATGTAGAGGGTCTAGGTCTGTCACATGAAGGCTCCCTGGTTGTTGGTTTGGACTCTAAGATATTATGAGAAAAGTTGGTTGTTTCTGTGGGTTTTCTTGACCTCTATGGTTCCTACAAGCCTTCCTTCCGCTCTTGAACAGGATTCCATGAGCTTGGCCTAATGTTGATGGGTCTCTGTTTCTGTTTCTATTAATTACTGGCTTAATCCTCTCTGATGACAACTGGGGTAGTCACTAATCTGATCACAGGAGATGGCCAGTTCAAGCTATATAGCCACTATTGCTAGGAGTCTTAACTGGGGTCATCTTTGTAGATTCATAGGGGTTTCCATCGTTCCAGGTTTCTACCTGAGCACAAAATTCCTCCCCCTTTCCAGTCATCTCTTTCAGTACTCTCCCTCAATCTCCCCTCAAACCTGATCCCTCAAGTTTTGATTTATGGTATCTAGGTTGTTTCTATGTTCTGGCAATTACAAATAAAGCTGCCATGAACATTGTTGAGGAAGTGTCCCTGTGGTATGATTGAGCTTCCTTTGGGTATATGCCCAAGAGTGGAATAGCTAGGTCTTGATGTAGATTGATTCCCAATATCTGAGAAACTGCCATATTGATTTTCAAAGTGGATGTACATGTTTCTACTTCCACCAGCAGTGGAAGAGTGTTCCCATTGTTCCACAACCACTGCAACACAAGCTTTCAGTTGTGTTTGGATCTTATCCATTCTGATGTGTATAAGATGAAATCTCAGAGTTGTTTTAACTTTCATTTCCCTAATGACGACATATGTTGAACATTTCCCTAATTGTTTCTCTACCATTTGAGATTCTTATTTTGAGAATTCTGTTTAGGTGTGTGTACAAAATTTTTCATTCAATTATATATTTTTCGATGTCTAGTTTTTTTGATTTCTTACAAATTTTGAAGATCAGCCCTCTGTCAGATGTGTGGTTGGTGAAGATCTTTTCCCATTCTGTAGGCTGCTGTTTTGTTTTATTGACCATGTCCTTTGCTTTACAGAAGCTTCTTAGTTTCAGGAGGTCCCATTTATTAATTGTTGATCTCAGCATCTGTACTACTTATTAGTGTTATATTTAGGAAGTGGTCTTCTGTGCCCATGCATTCAAGACTACTTCCCACTTTCTCTTCTATCAGGTTCAATGTAACTGGATTTATGTTGAGGTCTTTGATTCACTTGAACTTGAGTTTTGTGCAAGGTGATAGATATGAATCTATTTGCATTCTTCTACATGCCCCCGTCCAGTTATGTCACCACCATTTGTTGAAGATGCTTCCTTTTTTCTATAATTTTGACTTCTTTGTCAAAAAGCAGGTGATCATAGGTGTATGGATTTATTTTTCGGTATTGATTAGATTCTGTTGATCCATCTGTCTGTTTTTTATGCCAATACTGTGCTGCATTCTTTACTATAGCTCTGTGGTGAACTTGAGAACAGAGATGGCAATATCTTCAGCAGTTCTTTTATTGTACAGGATTGTTTTACTATCCTCGGCCTTTTGTTTTTCAATGTGAAGTTGAATATTGTGTTTTCAAGGTCTATAAAGAACTGTGTTGGAATTTTGATGGGAATTGTTTGGATCTGTAGATTGCTTTTACTAATATGGCCATTTTTGCTATGTTAATCCTACCAGTCTATGAACATGGGAGATCTTTCCATTGTCTGGACAGCTCATGGTCTGTTTTATGACTGGTGTGGATTGTACCTGGCTTCATGACCTCTCCTTTTCCAACTGGCATGGACTGTGTCTGGTCCTGTGGAATCTGCTGAAGTTCTGGGGAAGGACTTATTGTGGGGATAAGATGAATTGGGAGCAGCTGAGCAATGATGTGGGTCTTGGCAGGGCAGAATCCAGGAAGAGTTGTCAGTCCAGTTGGCAGGTGGGTGAGATCTGTACCAGAGCAGTGGGCTTGCAACACCAGCTGGGGACCAAGTCTCCAGCACATGAACCTTCGGGTCTACTTTGTATGAACACCATTAATACTCACTAGCTTGTTGCTTTCTCACTGGTTCAATATTCATGCTTAACTGATATTGCTATCAAGTTTGAAGGAGAAAGAAGAGAAGTACGTAACGTTTTCTGAAAACTAACTCTACTCTGGGTCATTCTCTACATTCTGTGGCTTGAAGATATGCCAGCTAGACATCTCCAAGCCAAGTTTTCATCCATTGCTTTTAGTATAGGATGTTGCATTCTTTTCTAACTAATCCCTTGCTGTAAGGTGTAAATATATGATTATCCACTCTATTTATTGTTACTTACTCACCATTACAGTTTCAAGTTAGATATAGACATGCCTGTATTTAGCTTAGATTTCCCCTTACAATACTATGATGTGAATACTTAAGCTGTAAAGACATTATTGTTCCATTTGTATTTCTTGATAGCCATGATACATGTCATACTTTTTAGGTACCACTGAAGATTATGAATTTCAGGCTCATAGTTTTGAAAAAGACTTCTGAAAATAGTTTAATATTGTGCCACCAAGGATACATACCTTCAAAGTTTGCTAGTTAATCAATCCCTACTCAAAAGTGCCCCGATTCACCTATCTCCTCAACAGTGAGTGCAAAATCCTTCTGGGCATCTACAGGTTCCAAGTTACTCAGTTGTACAACTCTAGCTGTGCTGGCATCATTGCTCTTCCTGGAATATGCCAAACACATTCCAACCTATGGCCTTCCCATACCCATTTCTGTTGTGTGGTACATTCTTTCTCCAGCCAACAGTGAGACTCATTTCCTCATCTTTTTCTGGCCTGTGCTCAAACATGACCTCTATAATGTCCTTTCTGACCATGCTAGTTATAGTTGTGAATTTTTACTGTCTGCCTCTTTTCCCTTCCTTCATCACACGTAATAATTCAGTTTACTGTTTTCTCCCTTAAACTTTCCACTCCCCCTGGTAAAATGTAAACTCTATAAAGAAATAAACATTTTTGTCTTTTTGGTTGATTGAGGTCTTTCCAGACAGATGATGATGCCTAACACAACACATGGCTTGCTGTTAGTAAGGCTTGTAAAAGAAAACTGAATATTAACTCCAACCCATATAATAAATAGAGACATGAACTTAAATGAATAGAACTGGGAAAATACGAAGAAGGGAAATCTAATTTTAACTTGAACTAGCTAAGTATTTGAAGATTAGCTGGTTCCTCTTAATAAGCAATTTTCTATTATTCTAAAGTACAGCTAATGGGTGGGTACTAATTCCAAGCCTCAGATTAAATATAAATGAAATCAACAAATTGAAAAGGTAGCTATATCTCCACATTCATTGCAAAACTATACAATATCTATCATCGCATGTGTAGACAAAGTATTTATGATATATATCTTTGTATAATTAAAAATAGTATAGAAATACTTATAAATTCAGTACTTGAATAATAGTTACATGTAAGGCACAGACATTAGAGTATGGCTGGACACCAAAAAGGAGTGTTTCCCATTTGGAATCACGTAAATGAAGATATTATGGAAGGCCAAAGAGATGAAGCAAGGAAAGACAACTAACATTTTATGCCACCTGTATTTGGAATTATAAATGTCAAATTTTGAGAAGCTTTTGCAATAGTTTTTTTTATAGAGTTTAAATGCAAGAGACAGGGTGATATTGGCCAAATGCATAAAATTTTATATGTAATGAATAATTTCTTGAAATGTAAAATTCCATCCTGAGAACTGCCCATCAATAGTGACAGACTTTTCTTGGAAAGGCTAAAATTTGCTAAGTGTAGCCTGAAGTCTTATTCCTAAAAGCAATCTGACAATTGAAATGTTAATCACATTGATTGAGATATCTCTTTTTACTGGGTATATAAACCAAAATATTACCTTGGTAGCCTTTAAATCATAACATTTTACTTTCTGGATACTTAATGAAGTGGAAAAACATTGAAAATATTTAGAAAGGTAGAAAGATGTTGGTATAGATACACATCATCTTCTTTCACAAAGGGAGTAGCAACTATTATCATATATATACATTTTATACTATCCATATAAATGATTTTTTTTGATTATTTTGTCTCTCTTTAGCCCAACATCAATATAAATAAGAGAAAGCCTGGGTAACCATCTATGAATTTGACACCAGTTCTTACATGATCTTTGAATGACTGAAAAACCCAAATATCAGAACCATTTTTCCAATTGAATCTATTGCTGGTCTTGTTGCACATCCAATGGTTATGTGAAATCCAATGTTTTAGTGTGTAGGCAGGATATAGAGAAGGTGAGAGGAGAGGTAGTTCAAATTTTAAATAAAATATTTTGTCTCCATGTGGCATATGTCACTGGGGCACAAAATATTTTCTATAAAAACTTCACAGAAACTCAATCCACTAATTCTAAGAAGCAGACATAGAGCTTCACTCAGACACTTTCAATACCACACCACTCCATTGCTGGAAATGCTCCACCATATGTACTTGGGGCCATCAGGTTGACCTGTACTCTCTCAGTCTTTGGAAGGTAATAGATATCCCACAACCAAAGTTGGGTGTTGCCCCTTACCTGGTGGAACAACCCTCTAAACCATGAGGTCTTGTGCATGGAGATACCTGTAGATCACGTGCAGCACACAGTGATTACAGCTAAAACAATAACACACTACATTGCCTGTGTAGAAACAAAATCAATGGAGATTATACAGCCAGTAGCCAAGAACAAGCCACTGGTAGAAAGCATTTTACTATAGAAATCACCTTACAAAGCTAATGGAAGAATGTGAATCACTAGGTACAGGAATACCAACAATGTAGGGACAGAAGGTGTATGAACATGCTAAATACCACCAAAGAAACATTCTAGAAATAAACCCAAAGGAAGGGAGATGGGTGAAACATCTGAGGAAGAATTAAAGACAACACTCTTTTAAAAGAAACTTAATGAAATTAAAGAGAGCATAGAAAATTTAATTAAACAAAAAAGACAATTCGCGATATGAAAGAGCAATTTTGCAAAGAGAGAAAGAGATAGATAATACAAATAAGGTAATAAAAATTATGACGGTTTCTACACAATGTAACTGAGGTACAAATCTAACAGAGAGCATGTTCAGGAGCATGGACAAAGTAGAGAAAAAGAACTGCTGCGTCTGAACAGAATCATTATGAGGTTAAGCAGTATGGTTAAAAGCCAGGAATAAAAACAAAAGAAGGAAGAAAGCATTCAAAGACAATGGAGTCAGGTATTTCATACATTTCAGAAAGACAACTGGGAATGAAAGACATAGAAAAGGAGCTCAATAAAGTCCTCCATCAAAACTTATCAAATCTTATGAAAAGGTATGGGCATCCAATTCTAGTAAGATCAAAGGGCTTTGAATAAGTTTGCTAAAAGCATCTGTCTAAGACGCATTATTATCAAACTGTTAAAAGTATAAGACAAAAACCTCTAAAAACAATTAACAGAAAAGCATTAAATCGCAATGAGGAAATAAGTAAGAGGCTAACAAGAAAGTTCCCAGCAGAACCTTATGGATGTGAAGAGACTTGGATGATACCCTACAAATTCTGAAAGAAAGAAAAAAAACGTGACAAGTAAGAATACTAAAACTGACAAAACTATTCTTATGACATGAAAGAGAAATAAGTACCTGTTGAGAGAAGCAAAAACAGAAGTTTCATTACCAGAAGATCTACACTAAAATGAATGGATGATATATCTTTCCCTGGGAGGGTACAAAGTTGGAGAGCAGAGTAAATGCAAGAAAGATCATATGCTACTAATACAGGAACCCACCAAAACACAAAGGGATGTAAGAAGGGATGCAAATATCACGCTATACCCCAAACAACCAGAAAAAGCAAGAGAGTGGCAGAGACCCAGCAAGATTTTATACATAGAAGAAAGATTCAACGGTGGGCGGTGGTGGCGCACACCTTTAATCCTAGCACACAGGAGGCAGTGGCAGGCAGATCTCTGTGAGTTCAAGGCCAGCCTGGTCTACAAGAGCTAGTTCCGGGACAGGCACCAAAGCTACAGAGAAACCCTGTCTCGAAAAACCAAAAAAAAAAAAAAAAAAAAAAGAAGAAAGATTCAATCAATATACTTTAAACTGATAAATTCAGAAGGTTTCTGAAAACAGTATACAATAATGAGTAGCTTTTCTTTAGTCATTACATTTTAAAACTTTGTGTGTGTATAATGACCATGTGTCTCTATACATATGATATATGTGCATGTAATTGTATGATATGGACACGATTTGCCATGGCACATGTATGGAGGTCAGAGGAGAGATTTGGGTGTTGGTCATCATCTTCCATTTTGTTTTGAGGCAATCTTTTTTTGTTGTTGTTCTCTGTAACTGAAGCCAGGCTAATGGCCAGAGATTCTCCTGTTCATTCCCAACTCATTAGAGAAGCATTAAGATTATAGAGAGCTACTACTGTACCCAGATTACTGAGGATTCTGGGGATTTGAACTCAGGTCCTTATGCTTGCATGGCAAATGCTTTATCCACTGAGCCATCTCTCTGTCTCATCAGTAGCATTTGTATACACCAACAGCAAAATAACTGGAAAAGAAATTTTTAAAAAAATCCCATTATTAATAACAAAATTAAAATGAGTGGGACACAATTAACTAAAAGCAGGAACAATTTTGGAATGCAGATTACAAAAGATCAAGGAAAGAAATTGGAGATGCTAGAAGCAAAAAAAATGGAGGTGCACCATATTCATGGGAGAGCAAAGCTGGTTTTGTAAAAAGCCCATGTTACCTAAACCAACTTACAGATCGAATGCAATACCAATGGCACTGTTTATGGAAATAGGACCCACAAAAGACCTTTGTTGGAAAAAAATTCCAAAAAGAAACAAAGCTGAAGCCAGTCATTACCTGACTTCAAAATAAATTACAAAATAAACCAAACAGCAAAAATAAACCTAAAAGCACATGATGCCTGAACAATGCATCAGAGAGACAGAGAGAGAGAGAGAGAGAGAGAGAGAGAGAGAGAGAGAGAGAGATAGATAGAATATAAAATCACATATTGCCCTGTATTTTTAAATTAAAGAACAGCATGACTTTTTATATGAAAAGAAATTCTCACCTATGTATGCTTCTAGGAACTATTACTAGACATATTTTGAGGCAAGTGACTAGGCTCCAGGTTTTCATCACTTACAAAAATCTACTCAAGTTAGATGAAGTAAATATTGAATCCCAAACTAATGGTTTGATAAAAGAATTAATAAGGAAATTATGTAGTAGGTCAGTCTGGGAAGATTTGGGGGTATGACCGCACAAGTACCGTCAAAAGAAGCAACAGCAGCGGGTGGAACTGCAGATAACAGATGTATTGTGTACGGCCACCATACACATAGCATAAAGCAGAGAAAACCTTGAATAGGATGAGATATTTGGAAAGTACCCATGCTGATTTTTTTTATATCAGCTTAACACAGGCTAAACAAATGGAAAACTCAGTTAATAAATTGTTCCCAGCAGACTGTCTTTAGGGTAAATCTGTGGGTGCATTTTTTTCTGATTTATGTTCTAGGTACCAGTTCACTGTGAAGGGTGTCCCTGGCTGGTGGTCCTGGGTGGAATAAGAAGGCAAACTGAGCAAACCCTGAGGAAAAGGTCAGTCAATACACAACATACTAGTCCATGGTCTCTTCATCAGCTCCTATTTCCAGTTCCTGCCCTTCTTGAGTTCCTACATTGACTTCAGAAAAGGTTCAATTCAGTACTTTGTCTTGTGGTCAATTATGATGCAGAAAGAAACAGGGGAAAACCTGTCATAAAGTACAGAGTACCAAGTACAGAGTCCTAGAACAGAGAAGAAAAGATCTCATGATGCTAGTATTGAGTCCGTTTCACAGACAGAGCTTGAGGCAGCCAAGGAAACAGAGGGGGATTTGTGCCGCCACACAAACTTGCTCTGTGCATTCTTTGAAATTCTGCTATGTTTTGGTTGGGATGCATTTTAAGGTACTTAAATGGGTTTTTTGCTTACAAGACAGGACACATGGAAAGTCTTTTGGGAACATAAACAGACGTTTCTCTTGAGGACATCGGGACCTAGAAGCACTATGTTCAATTTGGTTACTATTTTATAAAAGCAGATTAATTTTTCCTGTTCTTTAATATCCCCACTTAGAAATCACAGAGTATTTCACAAACTCCACACAGCATCTTATACACCATGGACTGGAAGATGATATGTTTAGGGGGACTTGTAAGTAATGGGCTGCTGAGGATTGAAGAGAGACCTTAGAGGTGAACTTTTTTTTTTTTTTTTTGGTTTTTCGAGACAGGGTTTCTCTGTGGTTTTGGAGCCTGTCCTGGAACTAGCTCTGTAGACCAGGCTGGTCTCAAACTCACAGAGATCCGCCTGCCTCTGCCTCCCAAGTGCTGGGATTAAAGGCGTGCACCACCACCGCCCGGTCAGAGGTGAACTTTTGATATTTTCAAAATGGAGTAGATAGAAAATATGCTTTACATCAAACCAAGTACCCCTAAAGTTTGAGAATCTCATATTGTACATTTAAATCCATAAAGTTATACAACCCCGATTTGGGTGTCCATTTATGTAGAATTTGAAGTGGGTGCAATTGAGCAGATGCCTTTAGGAAGTTAAAGAGTAGGAATTTATTAATAAAGGAAATTCATAACATTAACTAAAACAAAAGAGCAGTTTTTACACGGCTTAATGATGAAAATATGCTCCAAGCTAAAGGGCAGAATTATCACAGAATTTTTAAAGAGAGTTTTAAATTTAAAGAGAGGCAAAAATTAAATAAATAATTTTATTAATAATTAATATTAAGTCAAACATTCCTTCAAATCTGATAAGCTATCATTTAATGGTGATACAAATGAAAATCATCTGTGGTTTGGTTGCCTGTAGTGTTAATCATTAGTGTGATTTGGCTGCCAAAGAAAAACTGACTCTGGCTGCATGAAAGGAAGCCTGGGAACCAGAAGAAGATAGATGCGGGGAGACCTCCACTCATAAATCACACCCTTGTGATGATTGTCACTCTGTCCTCAGTGCGCTCGCCAAACTTTACAGATGTTGATAAACTGTGCCACATTTAAATAAGGGAGTTATTATGCTCTATGTGGAAAAGCTATGGACACAGTACGGGAATGAAGCTCAGTCCACCACTCAGGTGTGCCCAAGTCATTCTTTCTTAGTCATCTTTTGCCATCTAATCTTTGCTGTATGGCTGTGCTAGCAATAATTCCTTCCAACCGAGGACACCTTTGCCTCCTCAAGTCTCTGCTCTTGGCAGCCATGGTGTTATTCTGCTATTCTTCTCTGGGTTCTGGGAAATCTCTGTTTATTACAAGGAAATGAGTTTCATCATGTCCTTTAAGATCTTAATTTGGCTTCTAAACTCATAACACTTGTGGAATATGAAGCTAAAACTCTTTTCAAGCTTACTTTGCCATATCTTTCCCCCAAGTGAATCAAATATTGACCTTTCTCCTTGAAATAGAAAGAGATGATTTGTAAGCAAAATCAAGGAAACAACCAAAGATAACAGAAAACAGTACTTTCCATTGACATGGAGACAAATCTCCTAAAGAACAGAACATGAAGCCAGCAAGAGATAGTGTTCCCACTGTTGTGTGACTTTGAGATAGTGTGGATGGTGAATGAGACCTTGGTTGATTTGGACTCTACTGTCCCTAACCTAATCCCAGGTTAAAAGCAATTATACCACTTCAAGTATTAAGATAATACTGCATGATGACAGCAAACTATATAATAAAAGAAGAAGAAAACTGATTTCAAAATAGAGGAAGATATACAAAAGCATGGGGGTATCACTGAATTAGATTTTACTATGTTTTTAAAGAATCTGTTTCTTTGAAGAAAGTAATGCTAGTATTACCACATAAGCAGCAAACTGTAAAGCACAGGTTCAAAAATCATGACCCACCCGTTAGGGAAATTACTTTTGATAACTTAACAAATATTCCTGACATATTGTTAGAAAACAAGCACAGGAACCTGCTACCTCCTAAATAAAACAAATTTCTTCCTAAAAGACATATTTTAAGACATAAAGTATACTAACATTTTTGCTTTGTTTTTAGCGTTTAGCTGACATACTTCAAAATAATCAACAACAATTTTTTCAGATTCTTTCCAATAAAACAATTGTGCCTATGATACAATGAACTTCATTAACATAATATGAGAGGAACATGAACAAAAATACACATATGAAATTAATAGATTCAATTTTAATGTGATTAGAATAATAAGATCAGCCTGACTACGAATGTGATCTGTGCTTTCTATCCAATTCCACTCTGCAGAGAATAATAACTTGATAGATTAAAAAGAACAAGAAGGAGGAAGAAGAGGAAAGAGAGAAAAACAGTTTTCTGCATGTGATAGTTTTTTTTTGTTGTCAGCTTGCTCAGATTATGGAATCCCCTAGGAGACACATCTCTGGACATATAGGTATTGGCAGTTGTAGAGAGGTATTAGTGAGAATGGATGATCCACCCAGATATGGTGTCAATAAACAGACTGGACTGATTAAAGCAGAAAAGTGTAGAGAGTGAGCTGAGCACCAGCATTTACATCTGTCTGTCTGCCTCCTGGCTGTGGACACACATGATTATCACCTCATATTCATGTTGTCAGAGTTAGATGCTGTCTATCTCCCCTTCCAACCATGTTGGATGATAGCCCTTCTCAAACTGTCAAAAGGTCAAAATAACTGTTAAACTCGTTGTTGCTTTTGTTTAGTATTTTATCACAGAAAACTATTTAGAAATGGGCTCCAAACAAAATGTTGAAAATGACCTAATTTTATTTCCCTTTTTGTTAGCCCATATTAAATGTTCTTTTTTTGTCTAAGATAACTGTTAATATTAAAATAGTTGTCATGGTATTAATGTATCCGGATATGTTAGTCCATCTTTCCTGAAATAAGAATTATGGAAGCATAGTTAATTTTTTTTGTCATTTTGCCTGAGCCACCGGGTGTCTGGAAATAATATAATGCTGTTTACGAAGGTTATTTATAGATTATGTGAACATTTCCTATTTTTTGAGTCTTAGTTATGGGTAACCTTGAACTTTGATCCCCTTGCCTTCAGATCCTGAGTTCTGGGATTACAGATGTGCACCATTACACTTACCTTGTGCATTATAGGGCAACAAACTCAGAGAGTTCTGTAAGGCAAGCAGTACACCTCCAGCCCAGATTACTCTACCTGATACGAGTGAGTCTTACCCAATTAACTTAAAGTAAGAATAAAGCAAGAAGAGTGTGCCTCCTCCCCCTTGGTAAGTAGGGATAACTCCCTTGGGGAATAGGACTGGATTTTAACATCTTATGTCAGGGGGATCTGTCTCTAGCCAATTGGCTTTTTGTCTTTGACTTTTTTTTTTTTTTTGAAAAGCCATAGTATAATGAGCTGCCTCTTTATAAGTTGGCGCTTGTTCTCTGTTTACTTTCTGTTATGTCTGTATCTCTGGAGAAGACTAGTTAATAGAAGGTTTTCGGGATGGAGAAGGCTGAGCGTCTGTCTACATCCTTGGAGACATAAATTTGACTTTAATGAGAACTGAGATGCAAGATGAAATCTTTAGTGTAGCTTTACTTGCTGCTAAAGTTATGGTTTCCTCCACATGCTTCATGTTAGGGTGGCATTCAATTTTGTGATGATTGAGGATGACATTGCAAGGAATCTTCAACATTCACAGCTTTATCTTACTAAATGTCTTCAAACTGAGCTTTGTAAAAAATAAAATAAATAAATAGATAAATAAATAAATGAAGGAAAACAACTGAAAGCTTTGTGAAAAGTAGAAGTAAAAACCAATCTTATCACTATATTTATTTTCCCCTCTCATATTGTTTTGAGAGAAAAATGGAGTTCTTTTCTATTTTCTCGTGGTTTTTTTTTTCTTCTACTCATTTACTTGGAAATTCTTGGAAGGCAGAAAGACAAAAGGCTTTGAGTAGGATGGGTTTTGAGTAGCTTTATTTTTATGACAACAGAAAATGAACCTGAGGCTTCATGGTGTCTCATGCCTTTATTCCCAGCACTTGGGAGGCAGAGGCAGGCAGAGGTCTATGAGTTTGAAGACAGGCTGGTCTACAGAGTGAAATCCAGGACAGCCAAGGTAACACAGAAAAAGGCTACACAGAAAAACCATGTCTTAAAAAACAGAAATTAAGAAAATTAACAAAAATGAAGAATTATTTTTTGATTTTAAAATAATTTTACTAAGTTTAAAAAGTTTATATGAAGGCCAACCATAAGCCACAGATTATTCTTAGTACTATGGATAGAACAGTGGGCAGAAATAAATAATATTTGTCCTATGGAAGTTTCAGAAAGGTGATACAAAATGACAATAAACAAAGTAATTTAGTCACCTAAATCATGTATAGTGTTTATAAATAATGATCTTAACAGTTGGGTACCTTTCCCTGCTAAAGTTACCGATCTACCCACAGTCACTCCTTTTATGAATTTAAGTAATTTCAGTACTCAATTCTATTTCATTCTACCCAAACTCTCAAGTATCTGTTGACTTCTCTGAGTGCTAAATGTTTTGACAGGTATTGTTGTTGTAATGCAAAGCCTTAGAAGAATCTGGTATGCTCTCTGCTCTCAGAGACCTTTCATTTCCTGGAAAGCCAAGCTTCCCACAGTTGCATTGCATTGTAGGTGTATCAAATAGGGTTACATGCCCCCACGACCACTTATTATTGCCATTGTGACCAGTTGTGTATATCTATATTGGTTTCCATCATTGCAAGAAGAAGTTTCTTGGATAAAAGGTGAGAGGTACACTTATGAACAAATTGAATGATTTTCAAAAGTTGGTATATTGTAGTGAGAATTCTGGAATCATTAGAATAAGTCAAATGGCTCAAATCTTGGGTATAAGATGAACATTAACACCACAAAAATTTGACTCAACACAACTCCAAGAAGAAATTTTAAAGAAATCCCTGCAATTCCTATTGTTGATTGTGTGGTTAGGATATGGGGTCAGAAAATAGAGCCCTCTATTAAAAGTTTATCAAAGAAAGTTTGTTAGAGAAACCAAGTGTTTCGCAGTTGAGCTTCAGTTTCAAGAGAACAAACTGGTTTGCATCAATTAATATCATATTACCGGGAACACAGCAGCTCCAGATAAGTCTTGAGTTCAAAATTCCTACTCTCAAATAATTGAATTAGCCTAAGAGATCAGCCAGAGTTTATGGAGAAAAAACTCAAGGATTACAGTATGATCCACAAACCATTCATTCAACTCAGAAACTACTTATTGAACACCCCATTTATACTTAGTATTTCACCAATTGCTTGAGAGAAAAGAACTGAGTTCCACTACTTTGCTTTTGGCCTCATTCATCAGTCAACACATTGTTGTTGAGCAAAGCCTACATGTTGAACATTAACCCTCTTCCTGTACAGAGATAAACTCACTCAGACCCTTCCCATGCCCACTCTATAATATTAAGTGCTGTAGTAATATTATAGATGAAATTGGATTTTGTGATGGACAAGTAAATTTACAAACAATTACTTTTTCTATTTAAATCAATGAAATTGGGTTTAGTGAATGTAAATTTAAACTTCCCAATACCTTGTCAGTTTGGCTTTAAAGAGTGGTGTGTCTTTTGTTTTCACAAACAGGCAGTTTTCTGGCTTAGGACAGTCTTGACTTTAGATTCATGTGTGTTATACATGGAGAGGCCATGTTGTTAAATGAATTTCACAGTTCTTCTACAAGATGCTAAGAAAGCCCATCTTAGCTTTTTCTTTAAATGTTTGATTTTCTTAAGAAGTTTCATTTTTCTGCCCATCAGAAAAGAACTGTTTAACCATAGGAACAAAGAATGGAGCTGACAAATGGCAGAGTGTTAGTGTGAGTTCAAGTTAGATGGTGGGGCAGGAAAGGGGTAAAATGGTTTTGACTGACAGATTCTTCCATGTTGAAGATATGTTGAACCAAAACAGTGGATGTTTTCTACATTAACCATAGCCTAGATTATAGGTTAAGTGCTCAAGACATTCCTCTAGTATAGATTATACTATATTATTTTTTAAACTATGGAATTCTGTATTAGAAAAGTTAAGAAAACATTCATTTATTTGTTGAAGTAATAATTAAGTGATAAGGCTTCATCTTTCCTGTCATAATGAGTATAGAGGAAAACTTTAGGAGGGTAAAAATAGTCATGAACTTTCAGTAGATTTCATTAAAGTGGACAAGGCTCGAGCAGCAGCATGAGCCTCTGAGAGCTTTGTTTACTGCTGTCTTGTACTTCATTGGATCCATACTTTGGTAGTTGGACACTGATTTTGTAAATATCATAAACATTGAGAAGTCTCACACTAAACCTAAATGAAATGGCCACATGAGGGACTAGCCATATAAAACATGGATGTTACATGTAGTTTATGTGTCATATCTTCTCTAGTAATGTGAACACTTGAGGTTGTCAGTGTCCTTGATGATGACCAACTTTGCATCAGGTGAAGTCATATGTCAACTATTTTACTGCCAAAGGAATAAAAAAAAAAGTCTTAGCAGAGTTTCCTCATTCTGAACATGGAATATTTTGCAACAGCAAACATAACCTTCCCTGCCACTCATTGCCAGTTGAGGCAAAAACAAAATAAGTGAAAAAAATTGAAGTACCGAAGTGACTACTCATGTAAAGAGTAGCAAAACAATTTAAAGGGAGCATGTTAAGATTTTCAGGAGTGGGATGTGTCATCCTCATATGGGAACTATCTAGAATGTAATTTTACAGTTGGGAAAATTGTCAAAGCAGGGCACAGAGATATAGCCAAGACAATCATTAGTGTCAGGAGGCAAGTGGCTGTATTCTCGTGGTCCTCTTGGAGAATGCAGCCCTCACTAAGAGGGCTCCTTTTCTTTCTGAGACATTCTGAAGGGCAGTGTTAACAATTTGCGTTTGGGGGATGTTTATATGACTTAAACATCCGAGGTTTGTGGATGTTCTAGCCAGATATGAAAAGCCATTAACTTTAAGCAAATATATCTCCAGACTTATTTTTATGATTATAAAAATTATTTTAAAAATAAGTATATGATATAAAATGTTATTTTATTATTTATTTCTATATCTTCAGTCACTTTGTCAATCTTTTTTATTGGCTCTACTTCTCTTCATGATCAAGAAGGAAAGGAAAGAAGTTCCACTACTGTGGTTTTTAACGATAATGCTTAGGAAATCATGATCTATATAGTTTAGTCCCAGAATAATATTGCAATTGAACAAATCAGAGTCAGACAATAATGGATAATTCCAATATTTCAAGCCTATACTTCTATTCCTTCATCACGGGAAATGTTGCCGCTATAATATTTGTTTAAATCCTCAATTTTAAAGTTCACAACCTCTGAACAATTGAGTAACCTCTGAACTGCTGTCCTCTGAAAATATTCTACTCAGTGTCTTGTTACTTGTATTATTTTCTCACTTCTCGTTCTTCTTCAAAAGTTCCTAGAATCATCCTGGTTCCGGGTTTAACTCAGTCTTGGGTAGCTATGGTGGGCAATAAATGGAGGTATGGAGCTTGTGTGATGGATCCTTTTTGGAAGAAAATTAAACACAAATCAGTCACCAACTCTTAATCAGTACTACATAAGCTTGGTCTGTTAGTTCTCTCTCGCTCTCTCTCCTCTCATTCTCTTTCCTCTTGCTCTCACTGCCACTCTGATGAAGATGCTCTGACAGAAACAACTTAAGAGGGAATGCTTATTTTGGTTTTCAGTTTCAGATGGAGAAATGAAGCAACAGTCACAGGAGGCATGGGGGCAAGAGCAGGAAACTAGCCGATTACATTTTATTCCCACATAAGAAAGAACACCAAGGGGATCAGGTTATAAAACCTCAAAGCCTCTTCCCAGCGGCTTCCTTCATGACCTTCCCAAACATCACCACTATGCACTCAGACACATGGGCCTAAAGAGGGCGATTCACATTCAAGGCAACACAAGCAGAGATTCAGGAAAGAACGTTTTGGATATTCATTCATTGAGTCACTTAAAATTGTAGTTTTGTGGAGCAAAGGGAACACTTCTGCATTGCTGGTGGGAATGAAAGCTGTTATATCCCCTTTGGATGTCAGTGTGGCGATTTCTCAGAAAACTAGGAAACAACCTTCCTCAAGACCCAGCAGTACCACTCTTGGGTATATATCCAAAGGATGCTCAATCGTCCCACAAGGACATGTGCTCAACTATGTTCATAGCAGCCTTGTTTTTTATAGCCAGAACCTGGAAACAACCTAAATGCCCCTCGACAAAAGAATGGATAAGGAAAATGTGGTACATTTACACAATGGAGTACTACACAGCAGAAAAAAAATAATGATGTCTTGAATTTCGCAGGCAAATGAATGGAGCTAATAAACATCATTTTGAGTGAGGTAACCCAGACACAGAAAGACAATTATCATGTGTCCTCACTCATAAGTGGTTTTTAAATATAAAGCAAAGAAAACCAGCCTACAAATTACAATCCCAGAGAACTTAGAAAACAACGAGAACACTAAGGATACTTACATAGATCTAATCTACATGGGACGTAGAAAAAGACAAGATTTTCTGAGTAAATTGGGAGCATGGTGACCTTGGGAGAGGATTGAAGAGGGGAGGGGAGAGGCAGGGAAAGGCGCAGAGAAAAATGTAGAGCTAATTAAAAAAAATTAAAAAGAAAACAAACAAAAAGGAATTGTAGTTTTGGGGACTGGAGAGATTGCTCAGTGGTTAGGAGCACTGACTGCTCTTTCAGACGAACTGGGTTAAATTTCCAGCTCCCACATGGCATTTCATATCTGTCTGTAATTCCAATTCCAAGAATTACATTCTGTCTTACAGACATACATGCAGGCAAAACATCACTGAATATTTTTTAAAAAACATTCTTAAAAAAAAAAAAACAAACACTGGTTGGTGGGTGGTGCACGCCCTTCATCTTAGCACTCGGGAGGCAGAGGCAGGTGTATCTCTGTGAGTTAGAGGCTAGCCTACATTATTGAACAAATAAGGATACCCAAAAAAAACCCTGTCTTAACACCCCCCAGCGCAAAAAGTAGAAAAGAAAAAGATGTGTAGTTTTTAAGGTGTCTCCTAAGTGTATTTAACTACAAAGGAGACCAAAATAAACAAAATGAGGACATTGTTCTTCTACCAACAAAGAAATGGTTAAAAATCTAGCTTGTCCGTGGGTATGCAGTGTGGAATGCTGCTCAGTGATGGATGGGTCCTTGCATGTTATTGAGCAGCTGTCTTTTTAACTCAACAGCCAAATTTTTTTTTTTTTTTTGGTTTTTCGAGACAGGGTTTCTCTGTGGTTTTGGAGCCTGTCCTGGAACTAGCTCTTGTAGACCAGGCTGGTCTCGAACTCACAGAGATCCGCCTGCCTCTGCCTCCCAAGTGCTGGGATTAAAGGCGTGCGCCACCACCGCCCGGCTCAACAGCCGATTTTTAATTGTCTTTTATTGAGGTATATATTTTTCTCCACTCACCTCCCTTTCTCCCCCCTCACCTTCTGCCCTCTCCCATGATCCACATGCTCCCAATTTACTCAGGAGATCTTTTCTTTTTCTACTTCCCACATAGATCAGATCCATCTATGCCTCTCTTGGGGTCCTCTTTGTTGTTTAGGTTCTCTGAGGTTGTGAATTTTTTTTCTTTGCTTTATGTCTAAAAGTCACTTATGAGTGAGTACATATTATATTTGTATTCCTGGGTCTGGGTTTCGTCACTCAATATGATGTTTTCTAAATCCATGCATTTGCCTGAAAATTCCAAGGTGTTGTTATTTGTTACTGCTGTGTAATACTCCACCCTGTAAATGGACCACATTTTCTTTATTCATTCTTTGGTCAAGGGGAATTTAGGTTGTTTCCAGATTCTGGCTTTTATGAATAATTCTGCCATGAACATAGTTGAGCACCTGTCCTTGTGCTATGATTGAATATTCTTTCCTTTGGGTATATACTCAAAAATAGCATTACTTCTTCTTTAGGTAGATTGTTTCCTAATTTTCTGAGAAACTGCCATACTTGTTTCCAAAAGGACTGTATAAGTTTTCACCCCCACCAGTAATGGATGAGTGTTCCCCTCACCCCACATCCTCTCCAGCATAAGCTGTGATAAGTGTTTTTGATCTTGGCCATTCTGAGAGGTGTAAAATGGACTCTCAAAGTTGTTTGGATCTGCATTACTCTGGTGGTTACAGGTGTTGAGCATTCCCTTAAGTGCCTTTCAGCCATTTTAAATTTGTTTAATGAGAGTTCTCTGTTTAGATCTGTGTCCCATTTTTTGTTGGACTATTTGTTCTTTTGATGTTCTTTACATATTTTGGAGATCAGCCCTCTGTCCAATGTAGGGTTGGTGAAAATCTTTTACCATTCTGTAACCTGCCATGTTGTTGATTTTTGACAAAGAAGCAAAAATGTAAAATGGAAAAAAGGAAGCATATTCAACAAATTATGCTATCATAATGGAATATCAAAATGTAGAAGAATGAAAATAGACCCATATCAATTCCCATGCACAAAACTCCAGTACAAATGGATCAAAAACTTCAACATAAAACGAACCATGCTGAACTACACAAAAGAGAAAGTTGGAAGTACTCTTGAACGCGTTGACATAGGAGACAACTTCCTAAATATAACCCTAGTAGCACAAACACTGAAAGCAACAATTAATTAATAGGACCTCCTGAAACTGAGAAGCTTTAGGACATAGTCAACAGGATAAAATCACCAGATGATTTTAAAAGAGATTCTTAGTAGACAAATATCCAAATATTTAAGAAAAAGAAATCTTTCATCTTTCATGAAACAGCATTATCACTGTCTCAAAAGACCATTCGATGGTTGGACTTCACAGCACATACTAAAATTTTTAGAATGGATGATTGAGATTAGAAAATGATGCTTTTATATTTTACACCTTAATATTTTGGGAAAAGATTGTACATTAATTGTGATATCATTAGGCACTGAGGACTTTTGGTGACAATGAACAAATCTAACAAACATTAAATCTTTTCATTTAATTTGTTTTTATTGAGCTATTTGTTTTTCTCCACTCCCCTTCCTTCTTCTCCCTTCCCCTCCTACCCTCTCCTGTGACCCCATGCTCCCATTTTATCAGAAGATCTGTCCTTTTCTACTTCCTACATAAGTTAGATCCATGCATGTCTTTCTTAGGGTCCTTTTTGTTGTCTAGGTTCTCTGGGGTTGTGAATTGTAGCTTGGTTTTTCCTTGCTTGATGTCTAAACGTCACTTATGAGTGAGTACATATTGTATTTGTCTTTCTAGATCTGGGTTACCTCACTCAATATGTTCTTTTCTAGATTCATCCACTTGCCTACAAATTTCAAGATGTCTTTTCTTTCTTTCTTTCTTTCTTTCTTTCTTTCTTTCTTTCTTTCTTTCTTTCTTTCTTTCTTTCTTTTTTTGCTGCGTTAGTATTCCATTGTGTAAATCCACCATGTTTTCTTTATCTATTCTTTGATTGAGGGACATCTAGATTGTTTCCAGGTTCTGGCTATTATGAGTAATGTTTCTACGAAAATAGCTGAGCACCATATCCTTGTGGTAAGACTGAGCATCCTTTGGAGTTATATCCAACAGCAGTATTGCTGTGTCTTGAGGTGGATTGTTTTCTAATTTACTGAAAAAAATCATCATATTGATTTCCAAAGCAGCTATACAAGTTTGTATTCCCACCAGCACTGGAGGAAATAGAAATAGTCTACAAAGTGTCGCAACCCCCAAAAGGCCAGGATTAGATATTTTCACTGCAGAATTCTATAAGATTTTCAAAGAAAAACTAATACCAATACTCCTCAAATTGTTTGACACAGTAGAAATAGAAGGAATGTTGTCAAACCCTTTTTATGAGTCTACAGTTATACTGATACCCAACCCAAACAAAGACACTACTAAGAAAGAGAATCACAGACCAATCTCAATCATTAACATGGTTACAAAAATACTCAATAAAATACTGGCAAACCAAATCCAAGAACACATCAGAAAAATCATCCACCATGACCAAGTAGGCTTCATCCCAGAGATTCAGGAATGGTTCAACATATGAAAATCTGTCAATGTAACCCACCATATAAACAAACTGAAAGATTAAAAACCACATTATAATCTCATTAGCTACTAAAAAAGCCTTCTACAAAATTCAACATCACTTCATGATAAAAGTTTTGGAGAGAGCAGGGATACAAGGGACATACCTAAACATAATAAAAGCAATATATAACAAGACAACAGTCAACCATCAAACTAAAAGGAGAGTAATTCAAAGAAATTCCACTGAAATGAGGAACAAGACAAGGTTCCACTCTCTCCATATCTATTAAGTATAGTTCTTGAAGTTCTATCTAGAGCAGTAAGATACTAAAAGGAGATCAAGGGAATACAAATCAAAAAAGAAGTAAAAATCTCATTATTTGCTGATGATATGATGGTATAAATAACTGACCCCAAAAATTCTACCAAGGAAAATCTACCACCCATAAATGTTAACTCTTGTCTTTGCTTTCAAAGTCGGCATGAGCTAGGGTTTAAGACAACCATAGTCCAGATTAATAGCTGGTAAATTCTATGCAACACATCCAGCCAGTGTTCTACAACTCTATTAACAATGTCTTGTTTTCCAGAAATACTTATTTACCATCTTTCCAACTTAATGAAGTTACCTGGTGCCTCCAATCTTTCTTGGAGTCCCCTGGACGTGTCTTTATTCAAAAAAAAGGAATGAACGAAAGCTTCTAGAATCCTCCCTAGCAGTACAGACAGTGCCCATTCTGATCAGATGACTTATTTTTGTCTCCCTAGCAGGACAGACAGTACCCATTGGATGGTTTTCTTGTCGTCTCAGTTACTGAATATTTTTTAATATAATCCACAGAGACATATATTAGAAAGATGATAAGGCTTCTCAACAAGTCTCAGGAAGAAGATAGATACAAATGAATTAGGAAGTAGTGTTGATATTCATGTCTTTGGGTACAATATTAGTCATGGGCTAATCATTTATTGAGTACAGATATGTGAGCAGTATTCTAGTCCTTTGAATTTAAGCATGCAATTGCTCACAGTGAATTGCTACCTAGTCCTGGATTTCCTCTTAATTAGCTTTATGGCCTTAGTTAAGTCACGTTGCCTCCTAAGTTTATGGAAATTTTTTTCTTTATGAAGTAAATTGGATAAAAAATTATACCAATTAGGATTATTTCTGCTACAAGTTTCAAAAACATCCTATTCAACTGGGCCCAGAGCTAACTCATAATACACAAAGATAAGACCTCAGGCCAGGCAGTCTTTAGGCAGGGTAAATAGAAACATTGGCTCCATTTCTTTCTTGTTCCCTCAGCTCTCTTCTTCCTGTGGCTGGGTTTCAGACTCAGTAAATGAATAGAGAATTTGATGTTGCAAGAATGAAACGTAGCCTCTATACAACTTCTGATACACATTTCCACAAGCTTCTTGGCTGAAGTTAAGCTCCATGCACCAGACTCAACTGGTATTTTCCAAGGAGAATAGGAGCCTCCTTCCTTGCCCAGGAGGTTATAGTACTCTTGCTCTTAGGCTGCAGAGAGGTCAAGAGTTCACTAAACATCTCCCTCCTTGATTATGTGTACTTCATCAAACTGAACAAGGAAGGCAACAGCAGTTACTGTGGAAAAAAAAAAAACCTGCTATTCTCTCCTCTTAGCAAACGAAATATCTTGTCCTTCTTCTCTCTTTAAAATTAACTCCCTCCCTCCCTGTCACTTTCTCAGATTGAGTCACCAACATAACTAAATAATAGCCATCTATCCTAGGTTCGAACACTACCATCAAGAAAACAGTAATAATGACACCCTTTGACAGCCAGTGTACCTCCAGCCTCTCATTGCTTCTCCGCTGCTTTAAGAAAACATAAGGACAAGCCAATTCATTTATGGTGTAGGAGTTCCTTCTGTTTGTGTGTTGCTTTCATTGGATAATGAATAAAGAAACTGCCTTGGCCTAGTTGATAGGGCGGAACTTAGGTAGGTGGAGAAGACAGAACTGAATTCTGGGAAAAAGAAAGCAGAGTGGGAGACATGCTGAATCTTTCCTGGTAAGCTACAACCTCGTGGTGATATACAGATTAATAGAAATGGGTTAAATCAATATGTGAGAGTTAGCCAATAAGAGGCTAGAGATAATGGACTAGGCAGTGATTTAATTAATAGTATTTTTGTGTGGTTATTTCAGGTGTAAGCTAGCCAGGCGGCTGGGACAGAACAAGGGCCCTCTCTCTACAACACTTGATGCCCCACCACCTACCTAAATTCTGCCCTATCAACTAGGCCAAGGCAGTTTCTTTATTTATTATCCAATGAAAGCAACACACAAACAGAAGGAACTCCTACACCACATTTACATGTAATTTAGTGTTGATCATGTGAGGACACATGGTTCTAATCACATGATAATTAACCAGCCTCGTCCAGGAGTTTTCATTCTACCAACAACCTGTCAGCTAGGGAGAAGAGTTCCTAGAATCTAGGGCAGTTTGCTGTGACTACATCTGAGCCTAAAGGACTCTAGAGCACATTGAAGGCAACTCAGCTAATAAATTTCCAGGCAAGTGTATCTACAGCAAATGCCATGAAATAAATGAGATGTTTCAGCCAGTCCGATAGACTCATTTATTCCCCAGAAGAGCCAAATTCAGAGAGGATATGTGGGGGTGATGAAGAAGTAGAGGGAAGAAATCAGATGAATAACCAATAACTATCTCTGTAATTTCTTTCCTCTGTATACCATGATAGTATTTTTTAAATTGTGTTTTGACCCATTCCTGATTTATTTCTGACCCTAATGGGTATCCATCATAATGGATCTAATGAAAAGTTATCTTAACTAGAACACTGGCTTTTCCACCAAGCACTGGGGAATTACATTGTTACTCACAGCTCCTAAAGAATCTGTGGACCTGCCAAGGAGGTATTAACTCCTTTATACTCCCAACTTAGGGAGAAGAACAAACCAGTCACTCAAGAAAGACTTCTTGAGG
This sequence comes from Chionomys nivalis, assembly GCF_950005125.1. Taxonomy (NCBI): domain Eukaryota; kingdom Metazoa; phylum Chordata; class Mammalia; order Rodentia; family Cricetidae; genus Chionomys; species Chionomys nivalis. Next base: position 17,585,642 of record NC_080107.1, on the reverse strand, counting down.
TGATGTTCTGCTCCTCAAAGAAATCTTTACATGCCTCAACTGTATGTATGCCCTGGGAAAGGAACCTCATATTTCTGTTCTGCTCAGGTGGACATGAGACAAGCCCCACTCCCCTGCCAAGAATCTATGTCAGTATGAGAAGAAATTTGTCATTCACAGTGATTCAAGATTCTATGCATTTCGAATCATGGTTCCAAAACCATGATGATTGACCTATGACTATCTTTATCACTGATTTATTGTTGGATGAAGAATTATAAAATTCTAACATATGAGAAAACGGACTCAAAGCCTTTTATTTAAAAAAAAAAAAGGCAACCATGTGTAGTCCTGGATGGCATTCACACTTTGAGTCTTTTGTCATTCTATTTTCTCATTATAAAACCTCCTTTGGATTGAGAGGTTTCCATATTTAAAAAATCTCTCCTTTGTTTCTCAGTGGCAATATTGTTTTGAATTTTTGTTTTTTGTTTTTTAGTTTTGTGTTTTAATGATTTCTTGGGTATATGTTGTCAACACCTTTAACTTACCATGATTTGCCTTCAAGTAAAATACTTTGAATTTGGGTCAGCATTCATGCTACTGTTATACGTTTTATTTGAACGTCTATTATGAAGACAATAAGACACTAACCTGGCTTTA